>NW_026853956.1:0-10846 GCF_026571515.1 Ruditapes philippinarum
GGGGAATTTCATGCATTATTTCAGGCATGAACAGCACCTGAGTAGAACCATCGACATTCCGTAAGCTAGCTGATAGCTTTTCTCAATGATAATTTCAGGCTTAATGCCAATATACTAATGTGACCCTAAACTTACTGTTCCTTGAAAAAATCCCAATATAAGGCTCAAAGCATCAGAGGTGACATTTGGGTTGTACTGCGTCGTACATGTCTCCGCTACAGTTGTCGTAAAGACTGAAGATCCAGTTCCTGTCAGGTCTGTATCATATGTGGTCTCAGGATCAAACGTCACTTGAAAGAATGTGATCACCCAAAAGATAAGCAGAAATATGAAGATGTTCAAAATGAAAAGCCAGCGTAAGAATACGAAATATGACGCAACACCGGCACCTTGATGACCTGAAACAAGATGAGAGTTAAACTTAATCATACTTTATTTTAGTTTTATATGCTTTTTATATCACTGCACGTTTGTAACATCACAGAAAATTGTGATGTTTAGGTAGTTTTTATACAAGGCTGCTGTCAATTAATGAATTAGAAATCTCAATTTTTTTGTCTCTAAAATATTTATTTGTTTGATTTGGTTTTATGTCACACCGACACAGTATAGGTCATATATTGACGTTCCAGCCTTACTGGTGGAGGAAGACCTCACGTGCCCTTCGGTGCATTATTTCAGGCATGATCGGGCACATGAGTAGAACCATCGACGTTCCGTAAGCTAGCTGGATCTAAGCTTCCTCACATGAAAGAATCCAAAGTCCCGATCAGGACCCACAGCAGTGAGGGGCAAGTGGTTTGAAGTCAACGACCTTAACCACTCAGCCAAAGACGCCCCTTTCTCTCAAAAATAAAGTTTCCTGTATTATAAATTTGTTATTAAAAAATTCCTGAAAGGTTATATGAACATATATAAACGGTTGTTTACAATATAAGCCTTGCCTAGTGGCTCAGGATATAAATGCAAACAACCTTTTATATAGGGCCATACAACCTGTCGGAAATCTTTATAACTACGGTAATAGTACATTGTATATAGATTTTTACAGTATAAAACACTAATCAGCCAGCATTTCAGCCTTGTCTTTATGTACATAATCAAGTCACTTCTTTCAAATCAACATTTCTGTAAATCAAATCAAACTTAAGTATTATGATCAAGGTTTGAGACAAACAGACTAACTGAAAACAATATTCTCTACAAATCTATCAATGGGCATAAATATCAAATAAATTAATTATTTAACAAGCTCTGAAACTTTTGTTATTGTAGCAAAGTGAACATAATTAAAATTCAATAGGTGATGCAGGATAAAACAAGTATCCTATTACTATACATTTCATTGTTTTAATACCTTCAATTTTCTTGATAGCATTTCTCCACATCTCAAAGCTGTACAAAAACTCGTTCCAGCTTATCTTAAAGCTGTTCCATCTCTAAAAGAAACAACAGAAAAATTATATCATGCTTAATGGATATGGTACTGTTCATACTTATAATTGCTTTCAAAATGGCTGTAAGAAACAAATATCATTTTTATGCTTGAATTTTGTTAGCTATTGTGAGATAAATTGCATGAGTTTTATGTCACATTGTTTATCTATTAAGATCTTTGTAAGCTAGCTGGATAGAATTTTAAGATCAGTAAATAACCAATCTAAGTAACAACAGCTATAATTACACAATGTTGAAATTATTTTTTAAGTATTTAGAGAGAATAAATCCTACTTATATGATTAAAGGACTCTGGTAACTGGTAATATTACGACACCATAAAATTCCTATTAAATGCCCTTCCCTTTTAAAGCCATAAAACCCTACCCCAACTCCCCCCCCCCCCCCCCACTCCAAGAGTTTTTTCATCAGGAAAATTCTACTCATCAGTGCTAAACTCGAGCATAAATCCCTAACTCTATCAAATCCTTCAGAATCCATTTCATTTTAAAATTAAGACAAAAATTTATAATATAAAACTTTAACACTTTTTAACATAATAACGTAAACTCCTTTTACACCAAACGTATTTACAATGATTTTTGAAATTGGGAAAATTTGTGTTTTAATAAACGCACTCCCTTTGGAAAATGTTTATCCCCCAGAGGCATTTAATAGGAATTTTACGGTAATTTGGTATATTCGTATATGACGTACATTTTTAACTCTGTGTCTGAGACCTTTGCTTGGCTTCACAGGTCCTGCCATCAGCAGTTCCCTGAAATGAAAAAAATTACCAAATAAAAACTTTACTCAAAATTTCTCCAAAAACAACCACAACTTGCAGTTTTTGAAAAAATTTAATTTTTAATTGTTTAGTGGGCTGGGGTGGCTTGTAGGTGTTAGTTTGTGGGTTTCTTTCTTTTGTAATTGTATTTCATATGTAACTTTGTTGTACATTTTGTATGTAGAAGTCATTAGCCGAAAACTCAGCCCGGGTGTAGATTTTCCGAGGTTTATGAAAAAAACCATGGAAACTGCTTCAAAAACCTTGGAAATAAACCAGTTTTACAAGGTTTTTTTTTAATTCCGAGGTTTTTTTAAAAACCTTGGAAACTTTATCCAAGGTTTTTGTATAAAAATCCTTGGAAATAAAGAAAACCTTGGAAACTATCTCGGAATTAAACACTCTGCCAAAAATCAGCTCGGAAAAAGCATGGAAATAAGAACTTTGTCATTTTTTTGCTCGGAAAAGAACTTTGAAAATTTACGTAAAATTTGTTGGAAACACTTTGCCAATATTTAGCTTGGAAATGACCTCGGATAATTGAACTTAACTAAATTTCATCTCGGAAAATGTTAAGACATAATCATGATTTAACTTATAATGGGCATCAAAAGCAATAATCAACAGTTAAAGCAAACTAAGATAACAACCCGACTGTAGATTGCCAATGGATATTTTTTAATCCATGGTCAGAGCAAACAATTGTCCAACAGCATGGAAAGGAGAGATTTGGTCCAGGGAATCAATTTTTAGTATGGACATTGTCAATGGCCAACTTCCTTTTCAATAAATTTGTACTTTAATCTTCTGAAGCCATTTTTTTGGGAGGAATCAATTAAAAAAATTTAAGTGTGAAAACATGGAAAAGTTAAATACAATGTAAATTCCTTGTTGCCATAAAATACCTTTTATTAATGGCTATAAAGGTATTGTAACTAATCATAATAAGATAAACATTATTCAAATAACTGATGATCAGAAAGACTTTAAAATTTTATTTTTTATTTTCATATTTTTTTTTATTATTTATAATTATTGTTACTAGATATCTTCTCCATTTTTAAGAATAGATAAAAGAGCAAAACTTATAATTATACAAAAAGAAACAATCAGTGTTTATGTCTATTAGTTTCCAAATGCATCAGTATTTTTCCTGCAGTTTCTTTCTATATATAGACTTAACTTAGGGTTTCTTGACAGCCTGTAAGCAACACTGAAATAAGAATGCTATTAATCTTTAATATATGTTTTTATGCCATATAAAATAGTATATTCTACTAAGCAAGTCTGTGACATACATTCAGATTACAATTTACTCTGCCATTAATTATGTGTACAATAAACATAAATAGTTTTTAATTGTCCTTTTAATATATAATTATGTACAATTAATGTGTAAAATATGAATGCTTGATAATTTCTTATAATTAAGATAAATAAATACTGCATCCACTAACTTTTCACACACAGAATATAACACACTGATCAGATAAAACTAATGGCACCCCAGGTGGTTCCCTCTATCGTATGCATGATCAATCTTCTTATTGAGCATTCTGGGATAGACCAGATTGTTCCATGTGATTATTCAGGGGGAGTCTGGGTTTTTATACCATCCAAAACAGTCTAAAATGACACTGCAACTGTGATTCTCTTTCAAGAACTTATTATAATTTTCAAGTTTTACTTTTATTTAACATTTGATATATTTGTACCTTCAATAAATGTAAAAATAAAATGATGATGGCTTTGATATTTTGGGATCACCCCTGTTTCACATTATGATTGCCCCTTCAGTTATACTGTTGAAAAATTTGAATCTCAGACATTAATGGGTCAAGTGGTTATAGTTGGAAATAGTGCAAACCTGGATTTATTCTAAGCAATTTTGGACATATCTTGTTTTAAATGTTAGGGAGCATATTTTGGAATTTTCAAAGAAAACATTTATCTAAGTGTGACAAGATTCAGGAAATGTTTGGTTGTTGTAATTGAACCTAAAGATCAATGACCTGGGACAGGAAGATAAACAAAAGAAACATGATAGTAAAAAGGTTCAGGTAAATAATTTTAGATTCATTTATGCATAAAATCTGTTGTTGTTTTTTTTTCAAATAAGTATTAAATACAAACTATTTTAGATCTATATTTTTAACCTAAATGTAAGCTAGTTTAAATACAACTGTTTAGAGGATATTTTATGAGTATAAATGTTAATTTTGTCTATGATTGTATTGAACAAGATGAGTGCATGAAACTATGATGACATTATTTATAAACTTTCATCTTTCATCTATTATTTGAATCTACAAATTTTTAATTACAGAGTCAGCTTGTAAGCAAGTTTGCAGGACTGTTCCAAACTACAAGAAGATGGCAATCCAGCTTTGCCGTGTTTTATCATAGTATAAAGCAGAGTAATATACTGGAATGTCATTGGCACCTTCAAAGTCAAGTGATTAAGGAAGCCAACTGTAGACCAGGAAAGGCTTCAAGGAATATACTACAGTATGTTTTTGTTTTAAAACTAGGTTTTGAAAGTTTCAATTTGAAATTTGAATGAATGAAGGTTTCTGGAACTGATTTTTATGCCCCCACAATGTGGGAGCATATAGCGTTGCACTTGTCCGTCCGTCCGTCAGTCCGTCCGCACTACCGAATAGGGATAAGGGGCCATCTAACTGTAAACAGAACAAAAGAGAACAATAGAGTTCATTCCGTAACAATAGAGTAAGGGGCCATTGGCCCTCTATTAAACAATAGAAAATAACAAAAGAAATGGCCCTTTATTCCATTTCGGCCGGACGTCCGTCCGTCAGTCCGTCCGTCCGTACGTCCCGATATCTTGTGAACGCAACTCCTCTTAAACCGCATGGCAGATTTTGCTTAAACTTACAGGGATGAACAACCTTAATGTGTAGATGGTAGTAAAGGAAGGAATTTTCACTGCGACCAAATTTAACAGAATTATGGCCCTTTGTTGATTTTTTCACTAGATACTATGTAGAAATTTTGTGAACGCAACTCCTCTAAAACCGCATGGCAGATTTTGCTTAAACTTACAGGGATGAACAACCTTAATGTGTAGATGGTAGTAAAGGAAGGAATTTTTGCTGCGACCAAATTTAACAGAATTATGGCCCTTTGTTGATTTTTTCGCTATATACTATTTAGAAATTTTGTGAACGCAACTCCTCTTAAACCGCATGGCAGATTTTGCTTAAACTTACAGGGATGAACAACCTTCATGTGTAGATGGTAGTAAAGGAAGGAATTTTTGCTGCGACCAAATTTTACAGAATTATGGCCCTTTGTTGATTTTTTAACTATATACTATGTAGAAATTTTGTGAACGCAACTCCTCTTAAACCGGATGGTAGATTTTGCTTAAACTTACAGGGATGAACAACCTTAAGGTGAAGATGGGAGTAAAGGAAGGAATTTTCGCTGCGACCAAATTTTATAGAATTATGGCCCTTTGTTGATTTTTTCACTATATACTATGTAGAAATTTTGTGAATGCAACTCCTCTTAAACAGGATGGCAGATTTTGCTTAAACTTCCAAGGATGAACAACCTTTATGTGTAGATGGTAGTAAAGGAAGGAATTTTTGCTGCAACAAAAATTTAACAGAATTATGGCCCTTTGTTGATTTTATCATTATATACTATGTAGAAATTTTGTGAACGCAACTCCTCTTAAACCGGATGGTAGATTTTGCTTAAACTTCCAGGGATTAACAACCTTAATGTGTAGATGGTAGTAAAGGTAGGAATTTTTGCTGCGACCAAATTTAACAGAATTATGGCCCTTTGTTGATTTTTAGTTTTCAACTTGTGGCACATGTAGTCCAAAAAATATTTTACCTAGAGTCATAAGATTGACAGAACAGTGGCGTGTGGGGGCATCCGTGTCCTATGGACACATTTCTAGTTTTATTGATACTTTGTTGGAAATGCTATTAATGTTACATGATGACTCTCCAGCTTTACTGATGCAGATGTCACTTTGAGCAGACAGATACAATTAGTGTAGGCAATCGGAATCACCTTATGAAAAGCGTTATTTTTTGCAATATTTTTAGAGTGCTTTAGGTTGTAACATCCAGTATGACATAATCTAAAATAATAGTAACAAACATCGTTTCTTTTCTTAACATCGCAGAATTGTCACATTGCTTACCAAAGTTTTCTTGAAATCCTGTCACTAAGTACTGATGAAGAAAAATAAGAAATCAACATGAAAAAAATTAAATTCACTATTTCAAAACAGTAGACAAACAATTAAAAGTAACTACAGAAAAGGTCATTTGAAAATATTAAAGCCTTCATTTTAAACAAAGGTCTTGAACAACTAATCATTCAAGTAGTTTTGGATCACTCAAAAGATGTATTTCTTTTCACAAAAGTGCTGATTTTTTAAAACAATATATATCAACAGTGAACTGATATTTTTGTCTATGGAAACGTTTTAAGGAATGTATCTTTTTTATGCTCCCCGAAAAATTTCGGGGGAGCATATAGTCGGCGCCTTGTCCGTCTGTCCGTCCGTCCGTCTGTCCGTCCGTCCGTCTGTCCGTCCGTTGTCTTGTCCGGAGCATAACTTGAAAACCCTTGGAGATAATTTGTTGAAACTTCATACAGTGGTAGAGGGCATCGAGGGGGAGTGCAGTGTCAAAGAACTATAACTCTATTTTGCCCAGTTTTTGAATTATCTCCCCTTATAGAAAAATCTTGTCCGGGGCATAACTCTAAAACTATAAGAGATATCAACATGAAACTTTGTAGGTGAATAGATCTCAATGGATAGATGTGCAGTGCAAAAGAACCATAACTCTGTTAAGCCTTATTTTTGAATAATCTCCCCTTTTAGAAAAATCTTGTCCAGGACATAGCTGTAAAATTATAAGAGATATCAACATGAAACTTTGTAGGTAGATAAATCTCAATGGGTAGATGTGCAGTGCACAAGAATCATAACTCTACCTTGCCTAATTCTGGAGTTATTGCCCTTTGTTTATTTTTACTTTTTGAATTGTCCAGGACATAACTCGGAAATCATAACAGATAGCATCAAGAAACTTTGTAAGTTGATAGATCACATTAATTAGAAGTGCAGTGCAAAAAACTGTAACAGCCTTGCCTAATTTTGGAATTATTGCACTTTGAACTTTTTCCACGGACATAACTCTGAAACTACAAGAGGTGTACTTTCCTGTGTCCAAAACCTATTCGGGGAGCATCACCCGGCTCAAACCGGGCTCTTGTTTATTTAAGAAATTAAATGATGTAATTCTGATTGCCTACACATACTGAACTGTCCTGAGTATAACCTCAGGTGTTCCTTAATCCTGGGCTGGATAGCTCCCTCAGAGGGAAGAAGCCCATCCTGGCTTCAGGAGTCAAAAATACAATGTTGTAAGGCAAGTAGTTTGAAGTCTTTGATCCTGACCACATGGAGAGGGAAGCGCCAAGTGGTGATTTTATATTATTGTTTTTCTAACTTCTTTCAATGGCTGTACTTTATTAAATATTTACTTTATTTATTTCAGGAATTGTATCCTGGAGCATTTTCCACATGTGACCCCTGTGATGGTGAGGGAAAAAACTAAGGGACACTTTAAAATCATGAAGAGTGAACAGGAATTCAAAAGATAGATATTTGAATACATTAAAATATAGCCGGATACCAAAAAAATTATAACTGAACATTGATTGTAATATTTACCATTAAAGACTACAACTAACTTAACTTTTCATTTGTAGTGCATTACTATTTACTTCACACTGACATTAAATGTTTCAGTGAGTCATGTGATCATTTTTTGCTCTGTATTATTATAAAGAAGTTTCTTAATTCCTTAAAAGGACAATATAATTGCTCTTTTCAGAATATTTCATTGGATGTTATATTTCTGATTTTCCATGGATATTCTAGAAATTTCCAAGGTTTTTGCTCAAATAACCTTGGAAAATTCTCTGATGCCCTTAAGTAAGAATCCTCGAAAATATAACAGTATTCCCAGTTGTGAGAAACTTTCCGAGGTTTTTCATTTAAACCTTGGAAAACAAACCACGGAAACACTTTAAAATTCCTTGGAAATCGTTCCAATACTCCGAGGTCACTCATTTTCCAAGGTTTTCTAAAAAAAATCCTTGGAAATTATTTTACGAGGTTTTTATTCTGAAATCCTTGGAAATCGTTCCAATACTCCGAGGTCATACTTTTTACGAGGTTTTTTTTAATAAAAACTCGGAAATTTTTTACAAGGTTTTTCACCCTCTCCCTATTTTTCCAAGGTTTTTTTAATAGCAAAGTTTTGCATTTTCTTGTTCCAATACTCCAAGGTTTTTTTCCAAGGATTTTGAGCCAAAAACCTTGGAAAATCTACACCCGGGTGTCCAACATATAAAATATTGAAGTTCATGAGGCATGTAGTGCCAAAAGGGAATTCAATATTTTACTTATTGGACTGTTTGAGGCTTATGTTTTACTTTATCAAAAATCATGAAATTTATCAAAGAATTTCAAATAATGTATGTTTAAGCAATTGTTTTTTTACAGGCAAATTCCCCATAGGGTAGCCTCTTGATTGATAAGATGTCCGTGACATGAAACTTTTATTTCCAAATTGAGAAGAAAAAAGTTTCCAAAATTGTGATAAATTTCTGATATTTTGAATGATTGACCAAGACAAGAGGGGGATTTAAGGACGATTTATACTGACTATTTATTTTTAAAATCATATTTTGTACATGTATAATTATGTGAATTTAAAAAGATATATAGCAACAAAATGATATTGTTCATATTTTTAATTTGATGTTTGTCATACCACAGAAGTCTGTTTCTATATAATATTATAAGTATTTCATATAATGTTATCAAATATAATCCTTTTTGTATTGAATAGATTAATTTATTACCTCTATTACCTGTACTTGAAAAGTTTATTACCTGTACTTGAAAAGTTGAACTAAATGACACATTACATAGATGCAAATCAGGTATGGATGTCAGCTTAATGTACATGAATTTCTGTATTGTGTAGACAAATGATTATTGTTCCATTCGTAAAATTCTGTAACATGCGAAATGGGTTGGGGAAGGCATTGCATTCCTAGTATCTACATCTGATATAAGATTTTGTTTGGGTAAAATTCCACAGTCCTGTGGTCATATACAAGCTAATCTACACTGTTTAATATAAATGTGTTACATGATTTATAATGGAAAAATGGATGCCTACCTGTACTGTATCAAAAATACAACACATGCAGTATCTGGACAGAACAAAAGAATGATGTCATAGTAGTAATTTAAGTTACTTTATTATGCATTTCAATCATCTATTATTAAATGACAATTTGAAAGTTTCACTATTATATTTGTGTTTTAATTTACCTGAAATTAAACTGAGAACAAGAAATTGACAGATATACATTTGTAATGCATATAGAGGGGTCTTCACAAAAGCCATAATTCTGTCAAAATCCATGCAATTATTTGAAGGATGGGATAGTGATTCCTATGAGGCAGTACAAAAAGTTGCAGGCAAAACTTTGACCTAAGTGTTACATTGATAGGATAGCCCAAGAATTCTTCCCAATGTTGTTTGAAAAGTCCAGCTAAATAAAAAAACAAGAGTGAGTATCTGTACAAGTGATATGTGTGGAAGCTGTAAAGAGAGCATACAGAAGGTCTAATAAGATTTAATCCACTATTACAATATTTTGAATATGAGGAAGTATTGCAGGGTCTTCATTCACTTAAGGCAATTCAAAATGTTCTGCTATTAGATTTCAAAAACATTTCAACATCAATCCCTCAATACAGCATACATTAAACATTCATATAAAACAATAGAAATATCCTAAACAAATTACCTGTGTTTTGTATTCAATTGATTTTTATGACAACCATTCACTTGCTATATGATTTATGTAATTGACTATTAAAAGAATGTGTTATGGAATCATGTAATTTACTGAATTATGTAAGGTCAATATGAAATCCATACTCTTGATAAATAGAATCAAACAAAGCTGCTAGGTGTATTTAATACTTGTACAAATGGTAACAATTAACTGCTCAAATAAAAGTAAACACATTTTATTGTTGCACAAAAATTACAGGACAATAATAAATGGTTAACAAAGAAAACAAAATATATATAACACTGGAATGAGTTTGAGATTTTTAACTTTATGTAATAATCTACTGGTTTTGGTTTTTCTCTGGCCTTGATATCACTATCATTTAGAGGAAATAATTTCTTCTTTTCTAATGATTTATATCTTGTCACTGACGTCACAAATATTATAACATCCATTAGCTAGCTGGCATTTCTGATCCAACTTACTGTGACATTATGCTCATTTTTTCATTGAATTGACTATATATGTTTCAAGATTGACTAATAATGGTGATTGACTATCAGTTGTCATCGGAAAATATTTAGGATCAAATATGTCTAAAGCTGATGATGATAAAAAGACTGCCCCACTCTTTTTATATCTTGAATGATACTGGTATTTTTTAGTTCTGATGGATATTTACAGAAATTTCCTTGGACCATGTCAGTTGTTTATCATGCTGAAGTATTGTTTGATTTTATTAAC
>NW_026853957.1:0-40858 GCF_026571515.1 Ruditapes philippinarum
TTTGAAGATACCATTGGATTAACCTTGAGTGCCCCTCTAAAAAAGTATTGCACAAACGGCAAAGCTGAGTATAACAGGTCACTGATCTTCAAAAAGACTGCCCTACAGTACCACTGCCTCACATGAAATCTTGGAAAGAGGCTGAACAAACATACACGGCAATGAAGAGACACAGTATCAGAGTTATGGAACTTAATCTTATATATGTATATTTGTACTTTTTATCAAATGCCCTTTTATAAATGCGCTTTTTCATATCAATATAACAAGAAGCTATTTTCTATACATTACTACACAATCATAAGGTGTCAATATTTTATTTAAAAAATTAACTTCATACAAATGTATAACAGTGTACAAAAATAAGTGCACTTTAAAACAACACGTTTCATAAAACAGATTGTAAGAAATTCTGACAAATGATTAAAATACAATGATTAAGGTAAACACCTAAAAGTGAGCAATTTATCTAAAGCTGTGTCATGACAAAACCAACATAGTGCGTTTGCGACCAGCATGAATCCAGACCAGCCTGCGCATCCGCGCAGTTTGACAAGGATCCATGCTGTTCCCTATCAGTTTCTCTACTTGTTATAGAGTTGGTTAGCAAACAGCATGGATCTTGATCAGACTGAGCAGATGCGCAGGCTGGTCTGGATCCATGCTGGTCGCAAACGCTTGGTTTTGTCGTGACGCGGCTCAATTATGAAAATGAGATTGTTTATGATGCATGATATTTACCCTGATATTTTTGTCCATAATACAATAACCATAATGTAGATTTTATCAAATGTATAGAAAATGAAAAACAATTTCAGGCTTGTCAAGAAAGTACATGGATTCCTGCTGAATTATTGTGATATTATATAAAGAGCTGTCAGAAGGTCAGCATGCTCGACTATTCTAAGTGCTTGATAGTAAATAATATAGAATTTTCTAAGTTCAAAAAGAACCACAATTCTGTCAAAATCAATGTTAGATAAATGGGCTTTGGATAGAGATTTCCTTTTATGCTCTGAAGTAAGTGTGTGAACTTTAAACCAATTTCCTTTGGTACTCTTTGTGATACTAACTGGCAAGCAAAAACTTAACCAAAGTGTGACGCTGACGTCTGGGTTAGTACAACAGCTCTCCCTATTCTTTGAATAGTCAAACTAATAAAAAAACGGGCACGAATGGTTTATTAATGTAAATAATGTTAATAAAAGTTCCAAAATCCATCATTCTGTTTCCTTAGTCAAGCTAAAAATGAGCTCCTCCAGGAAGGTATTTGATTAACCCTTACCCTGCTGAATTTCTTAAATGGTCTTGACTAGCTTCCAATTTTTTAGCTGCTAACTATAAATTTTAAGATCAAGATCAAAATATGGGAGAAATCAAGATCAAAATTTGGAGTTGGTCAGTCAACAGTAGAGATCGAGATCAAAATTTGGAGTTGGTCAGTCAACAGTAGAGATCAAGATCAAAATTTGGAGTTGGTCAGTCTTTGTAAAGATCGCTAAAACTGAAAGCATTCCTAAAGCACAAAAGTGTTTTTCGCCACATTGAAAGATGAAGAATTTAAAAACTTACAGCCTTCATTTTGAGATTGTATACATGTTTTCAACTATGTATCTAATTTTGCCATGTTTTAATAATACCCAACTTATTTTCTTTGATATGTAATTTTAAACATTAACCAATACATGTAAATGAAGTTTAAATTAGCAGAGTTTTCATCATTGCTCGTTTGTTTCTATCAATCATGTCAACAATTTAATAAATGCAACATGGTAGCATACAACAAAGAGTTTAAACAGATAGTTATAAATGAACACAAAGACAGATATATTAAAACATGACAAATTTGTTGATTGTTCATCACCTAATAATACATCATTATTTCATGCCATCAACATATACACAAAATGACCGATGACATATTTCACAACCTTCAAGATACTGTTATATTTACTTTTTATATTCCTCAGTTATAGTATGAAATCATAATCCTTATGAAAATTGAATATTTTTTAGTGAATGCTCCCTTCACATCACCCAAAGGGTGTTGGACTGTTACTTTTTTTTCATATTTCAATCCATATAAAAATTGAGTTTTGCATCAATATTCAATAACTTCTAATCAAGAAAATTTCTGGTTCACTGAGCTTAAAAATAAAGATTATTATAGCAATAAAATGCACAGCTTAAATGAAATCTAAAAACGGCATTGCTACTGCAATTAACAATAAAAAGTTGTCTTTAAAAAATCTAAGGCTTTTGCATGAAAATAAAATATGATACCTCAAACATGTGTATGAAAAACCTGCATTATGTTTTATATCTCAATAATTCCCTTTTACAGTCCACTCTTCTCATATTTCACAAATGAGACAAAAGACAATACCTACTCAACTTCTTCTCTAATCAAATATGTCACTGGTGGATACAATATTACCATTGTTAGACTGGCTATACCAGTTTACATAAACAATATTATTTTAACATTCAATTTATGAAGTAATGAAACAAAGTTCTGTCAATGAAAGCACAGCTTGAAAAGTTTGTGACCATGCCTTTATCACATGTTAAGGGTGACTTAAAAAACTTTTTAAGTGTGTTAATAAAACAATAACACAGTGCTGCTATGAATATTTTAAGATGAGGTCAAGGGGTCAAGTTAACTTCATTCTGTCCATTTCTGCAGCAAGGTCAGCATCAGTGACCTGCAAATAGAACCAATCAATGCTTGATTTAATTTTATACCCAATAGTCAAAACTAACTAATTATTTTTAAATCAAAATGAGTTTTCTCAGATCAAAGATAATTTTCTCTTTATATATACATGTAGTACTGATCAACTGATACTTGATTGCTACTGCACCCCCCCCCCCCCCAAATAAATACAGTCATGCTTGGCTAACAGCCTGTGTTCTCCATTTAGCTGAGAAAATGGACAGAATGTTTTAACTATTCAATTTTAATAAGGATTTATTTCAGCAAAATCACATAAAAATTTGCATGGTCATCTTATATAATAAGAAATATTAAATACAAACCTGTTTGGGACTTAGTGCTGTTCCTCGTACTTGAAGTTGAGGGTCATCAACATGATCGCCCTCAGTATCCTCCTGTGCTTTTTCCTCATAGCTTTCATCATAATCGTCCTCTATATCTTCCTCATCACTGCCCTCATCACCACTGAAATAGATATAGTGAGACTTAAAGTGTCAGAGACCACATTAACATACCATATTCCGGTAAATACCATACAAGGTGCTTGAATAATTAAATGCTTAAATCTCACCTTTTCGACCGCCGAAATGTATATTATGGCATCTAATTCATCTCTTCACATGGATTCATATATGATCATGAATGAAAAATATAAGTATCAGCCAAAAAGCGTTACTTTTTTACTTTGTAATCATGATTTCTGCAAGCGTCAAAGATATTGCTGCAACACTGAAGTGAATTAAATACAACAAGAGCTGTCACAGGAGACAGCGAAGCTCGACTAATAAAATACTGGATGCAGCAAGGAGGACAAAACTTTGAAAGAAAAATCAATTATGTAGAATTATGTATTAAGTTATAGTAAGAAAAAAATAACATTTGTAACATAAATTCCAAGATCAAGGGGATTAATTCTAGAAATAGTCACGCTAGAGTTATGAACCTTGTCACACAACATGTGTGTAATGATAAGAAATATATATTTGAAGTTTGAAGTAGATACCTTTAAAAGTAAAGAAGTTATAATATTTCTTAAAGAAAATCCTAAGTTCAAAGAGAGATAAATCTGTAAAAATTGCTTAAAGAGTTTTGAACATCGTCACATAAAATGTAATTGATGATAAGGAATAAGTATTTGAAGTTTGAGGTAGATACCTTTAAAAAGTTATAAACAAGAGGGCCATGATGGCCCTGAAGTCGCTCACCTGTATATAGGCCCCCGGAGCGGGGCCAGTTTAAACCCCAGGGCTTTTATTTGAACAAACTTGGTAGACACCCATTAGAAGATGTTTCATGCTAAACATCTAAGGTCTAGCTGGTCAAGTTTTTTCTTTACACATATAGTTAAACACAATGACACACCTGGGGCAGGGGCAGTTTTGACCCAAGGGCTTTTATTTAATTATTTATTTAATCTTTGTAGACACTTACTATAAAATGTTTCATGCTTAATATCTAAACTCTAGCTATTCGGGTTTTTTCAAAGAAGATTTTTAAGTTTTTGCTATACACATATAAGGAAAACCAATGTCCCCTGGGGCAGGGTCATTTTTGACTCCAGGGCTTTTATTTGAACAAACTTGGTAGACACCCATTAGAAGATGTTTATGCTAAATATCTTAGCTCTAGCTCTTTGGGTTCTTTAAAAGAATTTTTTTTAAGTTTTTACTATATGCATATAGGGAAAATCAATGACCCCCTGGGGCGGGGCCAATTTTGACCCCAGGGCTTTTATTTGAACAAACTTGGTAGACACTCACTAGAAGATGCTTCATGCTTAATATCTTAGCTCTAGCTCTTTGGGTTCTTTAAAAGAAGATTTTTAAAGTTTTTACTATATGAATATAGGGAAAATCAATGACCCCCTGGGGCGGGGCCAATTTTCACCCCAGGGCTTTTATTTGAACAAACTTGGTAGACACTCACTAGAAGATGTTTCATACCAAATATCTAAGCTCTAGCTCTTCGGGTTTTTTAGAAGAAGATATTTAAAGTTTTTTCTTTTGGTTGCCATGGCAACCAGAGTTCTGCAAGGAATTAAATTCTTTGAACAATTTTCAAAGGTGACCACCAAAGGAACATTCCTGTGAAGTTTGGATGAAAATGGCTTAGTGGTTTATGAGGAGATGTCATTTAAAGTAAAAGTTTACGGACGCCGGACGCCGGACGAAAAGCGATCACAAAAGCTCACCCTGTCACTTTGTGACAGGTGAGCTAAACAAGAGGGCCATGATGGCCCTGAGGTCGCTCACCTGTAGATAGGCCCCCCAAACCCCCACAACCCCCCAACGTTGCAGGGCCAATTTAACCCAAGGGCTTTTATTTGCACAAACTTGGTAGACACCCATAAGAAGATGTTTCATGCTAAACATTTAAGCTCTAGCTCATTGGGCTTTTTAAAAGAAGATTTTTTTTAAAGTTTTTACTATACACATATAGTTAAAAACAATGACACCCCTGGGGCCGGGCCAGTTTTGACCCCAGGGCTTTTATTTGAACAAACTTTGTAGACACTTACTAGAAGATGTTTCATACTTAATATCTAAACTCTAGCTATTTGGGTTTTTTCAAAGAAGATTTAAAGTTTTTGCTATACACATACATGTATAAGGAAAATCAATGTCACCGGGGCGGGGCCAATTTTGACCCCAGGGCTTTTATTTGAACAAACTTGGTAGACACCTATTAGAACATGTTTGATGCTCAATATCTTAGCCATAGCTCTTTGAGTTCTTTAAAAAAAGATTTTTTTAGGTTTTTACTATATGCATATAGGGAAAATCAATGACCCCCCGGGGCGGGGCCAATTATGACCCCAGGGCTTTTATTTGAACAAACTTGGTAGACACCCATTAGAACATGTTTCATGCTAAATATCTTAGCTCTAGCTCTTTGGGTTCTTTAAAAGAAGATTTTTTAAGTTTTTACTATATGCATATAGGGAAATCAATGACCCCCTGGGGCCGGGCCAATTTTGACCCCAGGGCTTTTATTTGAACAAACTTGGTAGACACTCACTAGAAGATGTTTCATGCCAAATATCTAAGCTCTAGCTCTTTGAGTTCTTTAAAAGAAGATTTTTTAAGTTTTTACTATATGCATATAGGGAAAATCAATGACCCCCCGGGGTGGGGCCAATTTTGACCCCAGGGCTTTTATTTGAACAAACTTGGTAGACACCTATTAGAACATGTTTCAAATATCTTAGCTCTAGCTCTTTTGGTTCTTTAAAAGAAGATTTTTTAAGTTTTTACTATATGCATATAGGGAAAATCAATGACCCCCCGGGGCGGGGCCAATTTTGACCCCAGGGCTTTTATTTGAACAAACTTGGTAGACACTCACTAGAAGATGTTTCATGCCAAATATCTAAGCTCTAGCTCTTATGGTTTTTTAAAAGAAGATATTTAAAGTTTTTTCTTTCGGTTGCCATGGCAACCAGAGTTCTGCATGGAATTAAATTCTTTGAACAATTTTTAAAGGTGACCACCAAAGGAACATTCCTGTGAAGTTTGGATGAAATTGGCTTAGTGGTTAATGAGGAGATGTCATTTAAAGTAAAAGTTTACGGACGGACGGACGACGGACGGACGGACGCCGGACGAAAAGCGATCACAAAAGCTCACCCTGTCACTTTGTGACAGGTGAGCTAAAAAGTTATAGTAAAAAATAACATTTTTCAGGTAAAAAAATCTAAGTTTCTGGGGAGATAATTCCTACAATATTGGTGCTAGAGTTATCAACCTTGTCACATAAGATGTGGATGATGATAAGGTACATATATTTGATGTATGAAGTTGATCCCTTAAGAAATAAATAAATAACAGTAAAAAATAATAATTTTTAAGGAAAATTCCAAGTTCAAGGGGAGATAAATCTGAAAAAATTGGTGCTAGAGTCATGAACCTTATCACATAAGATGGGGATGATGATAATGTACATATATTTGAAGTATGAGGTTGATCCCTTAAGAAATAAAGAAGTAACAGTAAACAAGAGGGCCATGATGGCCCTAGATCGCTCACCTGACTTATCAAACTCATCCAAACAATTACCTACACAAGCATTCTGACCAAGTCTCATGACAGGTGAGTCAAAAATGTGACCACTACAGTGTTAACAAGGATTATCCATATTTGAGCAGTGCGACCTAGTTTTTTACCCAGGTGACACATATTCAAACTTGACCTAGAAATCATCAAAACAAACTTTCAGACCAATTACCAGGATACTTGGATCAAAACAGTAGCAACTAGAGTGTTAACAAGATTTTTCTATTTTTAGCTCCGGTGACCTAGTTTCACATGCGATTTCGAACTCATCCAAGCAATTACCTAGACAAGCATCCTGACCAAGTTAGATGATAATTGAGTCGAAAATGTGACCACTAGAATGTTAACAAGGTTTTTCCATATTTGGGCGGTGTGACCTAGTTTTTCATCCAAGATGACCCATGTTCGAACTTGACTTAGAAACCATCAAAACAAACTTTCAGACCAATTAACAGAATATTTGGATCACAACAGTAGCCACTAGAGTGTTAAAAAGATATTTTTATTTTTAGTTCCTGTGACCTAGTTTTTCATCCGAGATGACCCATGTTCCATTTATTCCCAGCAATGACCTAGAAAAGTTTCCTGACCAAGTTTGATGACAATTGAGTCAAAATTGTGACCACTAGAGTGTTAACAAGGTTTTTCTATTTTTAGCTCCTGTGACCTAGTTTTTCATCCGAGATGACCCATGTTCGAACTCATCTGAGCTATCACCTAGACAAGCACTTTGATCAAGTTTGATGATGATTGATGCAAAAATGTGACCGCTAGAGTGTTAACAAGGTTTTTCTATTTTTAGCTCCGGTGACCTACTTTTTCATCCGAGATGACCCATGTTCGAACTCATCCGAGCTATCACGTAGACAAACATCCTGATCAAGTTTGTTGATGATTGAGGCAAAATTGTGACCTCTAGATTGTTAACATGGTTTTTCTATTTTTAGCTCCGGTGACCTAGTTTTTCATCCGAGATGACCCATGTTCGATCTCATCCGAGCTTTCACCTAGACAAGCATCTTGACCAAGTTTGATGATGACTGATGCAAAAATGTGACAGCTAGTGTTAACAAGGTTTTTCTATTTTTAGCTCCGGTGACCTACTTTTTCATCCGAGATGACCCATGTTCGAACTCATCCGAGCTATCACCTAGACAAGCATCCTGACAAAGTTTGATGATGATTGATGCAAAAATGTGACTGCTAGAGTGTTAACAAGGTTTTTCTATTTTTAGCTCCAGTGACCTACTTTTTCATCCGAGATGACCCATGTTCGAACTCATCCGAGCTATCACCTAGACAAGCATCTTGACCAAGTTTGATGATGATTGATGCAAAAATGTGACCGCTAGAGTGTTAACAAGGTTTTTCTATTTTTAGCTCCGGTGACCTACTTTTTCATCCGAGATGACCCATGTTCGAACTCATCCAACTATCAACTAGATAAGCATCCTGACCAAGTTTGATGATGATTGATGCAAAAATGTGACCACTAGTGTTAACAAGGTTTTTTCTATTTTTAGCTCCGGTGACCTACTTTTTCATCCGAGATGACCCATGTTCGAACTCATCCGAGCTATCACCTAGACAAGCATCCTGACAAAGTTTGATGATGATTGATGCAAAAATGTGACCGCTAGAGTGTTAACAAGGTTTTTCTATTTTTAGCTCCGGTGACCTACTTTTTCATCCGAGATGACCCATGTTCGAACTCATCCGAGCTATCACCTAGACAAACATCCTGACCAAGTTTGATGATGATTGAGGCGAAAATGTGACCTCTAGAGTGTTAACAAGGTTTTTCTATTTTTAGCTCTTGTGACCTAGTTTCTCATCCGAGATGACCCATGTTCGAACTCCTCCGAGCTATCAACTAGATAAGCATCCTGACCAAGTTTGATGATGATTGAGGTAAAAATGCGACCGCTAGAGTGTTAACAACTAAATGTGAATGGACGACAGACAATCAACGATCCTAAAAGCTCACCCTGAGCATGCTCAGGTGAGCTAATAAATGACTATTAAATTCTATAGTATTTAACAAGGAGCTCTGCTATGGGACAAAACAAGGTTTTCAATGACCAAGTTTTGATGTGACAGGAATCAAAAGGATAAAGTTATTGAGTAGAAACTGAAAATTCTATTGTAAGCAAATGACCTTGACCTTGCTCCCAGATATCTAAGGGCAATCCCAAGCTGCCACACAACAAGTTTAGTGTCAAAAGCCAAAGCAAACTCAAGTTATTACATGAAAACTTAATTTCTTTTTTAAGCAACAGTGGCCTTGACCTTGTTCACAGACACCTGGGTAGCAATCCCAAGATGCCTCTTAATATAAGCTACCTATACACCTAGTTTAGTATCAGTAGGCCAAGGCAAACTTAGGTTATTGAGCGGAAACTGAATTTCTACTTTTAGTAACAGTGACCATGATCACAGATATCTGGGTAGCAATCCCAAGCTGCCGTTGATATAAGCTACCTACACCTCAAGTTTGGTGTCAATAGGCCAAAGCAAACTAAAATTATTGTGTCCTTCTTTTTAGTAGTTTTGGAGATATCAACATGCATGCAAAAACTTAACTAAACACCTGGGTGAGTGCAATAACACTCCCTATTCTTAAAATAGTTGAGCTAAAAATATTTGAAATATTTAAAACATCACGACCGGATGAAGATTTAAGAAGAAAATAAAGAACAGCTGATATGCTGTTAATCTTTTAGAAGATCAAAATGTTGAGTTTAACATACAAATAACAACAACTCTCACTCTATCTTATCCTGACCTCTCCCACAACATACATATTACAATAAAGATATAAATGGTAGACAACCAACCTTAAGGAGCCTAATATATCTTGTTTACCAATTGCTTCTAATGTAGCTTGTACAAGTTCAACACCTTCCTCTCCAAGTTGATTTGCTGTAAAATATTTTATGTTCAAATTACCATTTTCTCTTTGAACAATTTGAAAATTTGTTAAAGAGTGGTCTTTTTCATCAAAAGTTTTATGGTTTTTCCACTAGTCTTAATCATTGCCTATCAAGTTCACTAAGGATCTTATTAATAAAACTATGTTTTTGAGTGAAAAGGTTATTTTAAAATTGACTTGCAGACAACTTGACTGAATATTGTGTTTTGATTTAGGATAAATTCTATAAATGCTGGACCATTTCAAATAATCTTTAATTAAATTAATAGTAAATTTCTCAGAATATCATTTAACTTACAACCCATATATGAACCTAATAGAGACCAGTCTTTCTGTTAAGTGTGTTGAGGTAATAATATACAAAATAAGATGTGTGTCTTTAAGTTCTCAGCATGAAAAATACTTAACTTTAATGCTCCACTATGTATTTATAAAATAAACTTACAGTCAAGGTCTAGCAGTGTAAGATTGTCCTTGTTCTCTACTGATTCTGCTACAACACTGGCTCCTTGTTTATTGATTTCATTTCCACTTAGAATTAATTCCTATTAATATACACAACAAAAGGTTTACAAGCAATATGAGGAATTCATAATTACTAACATTTATAGAAAATAATTGGCACATTATGCCTCACAAACAAATAAATATTTCATTTTATAAAAAGGGCAAATATGAGTTTTATAACATTTAGGCAATGGTTTCAGAGCATGTTAGATGTATATCATCAGAAGAATGTAGTGCTGAATGTGAAATTATTGGTCACAAAAGTAGCAAAATGTAAACAAAGTAGTTTTTGACTTCCATACAAAATACTAAATCACCATAACTCTACTAATTGCAAAAAAGCAACAGAAGAAAAAGATGGCTCAGGCAAGTGACCAATGAGTATCTTTTTTAAAAACTAGAACTCCGTGAGTCGGATGTGTCGCCTTGTGAACAATAAAGTTTAGGAAAAAATGGCCAGGACAAAAATGAAGAAATTAATAAGTGCAGAGTACCGGTTCTTGTGCACTGCACTTTGGGTCATTACAAGAAGCATGATACCAAGTTTGAAGTCAATCCGACTTATAATGACCGACTTATGCTCCGGACAAGCTTAAGGGGACGCCGACAACGACGCGGACAACTATATTAGGTAGGGTTTTATCCATTTAGCAATGACTGTGCATGTGCCACTCGCTTTAAGGCAATTTATTGCGATTTTTATTTCATACAAGAATTTTGTAAGTATTTATTTTTAAAATCCAAACAATAAATTTTGCATCAGATATATAACTTTATACACATTAAGAAAATAAAATTATTAAAACTAAATTTTGTTATATTACCTTTAATTTTTTATGTCCATCTTGTATTGATCTAGCTATAACTTTTGCACCTTCTGATCTGATTAAACAATCACCAAAATTGATCACCTCTAAATTCTGTAACTTTGGTAGCACCTAAATACACAAAATACATTAGCTTTAACATCCAAGGGGAGTAACAATTACACGCATATTTTGAAATATACATCAAAAGTTACTTCCCTTTAAACATACATTTACAATAATTCAGCATTCTGTAATTCTGTATCAATAGTAACTATTTTTTGCATGATATTCTAATTATAGCTACATTGATAAGTATATTTTCAGATAAAGAAATAAATAATGTTGTAGAAGATCTCAGACTTCAGTGGAACAAAATTTTGATTGGCTACCTTTTTTAACGGATTACAAGAAATTGTAACCAAATTCTCTCAACCTCAGTTTATAATAGAGTTAAATCATGACATAGCTTGTATTATAGCACATTTAGTTTGATATTAGAAATTCTGACTCTAAATCATAAATAAGAACTTATATATTATCAGCTTGTTAAATATAATTCGAGTTCAAAGACCGAAAAATAAAAAATCCAGTGTGCACAAATGATTTAATGGGATACATACAAACAAAACTACAGTCAAATCTGTGAACAGAACATGGCTTATTGCTCTTAAAACAAAAAGGCTTTATTTGAACGGTTATTTTGTTCATTTAATCAAAGAAGGAGAGTCAGAGTGCCTTTTATTAACAAGGTGATCTTTGAAGTAAGGTTGTCTTAAACACAGGTTTGACATGTGCCATTAGGCAAGCAAGATTCAAGTCTATTATGGTGAGGTCCAGAGGTTTATCAGTTTATCATTTGAAGCGTGTCACGACAAAACCAACATTGTGCATTTGCAACCAGCATGGATCCAGACCAGCCTGCGCATCCGCGCAGTCTGATCAGGATCCATGCTGTTGGCTATCAGTTTCTCTACTTGTAATAGAATTGGTAAGCGAGCAGCATGGATCCTGATCAGACTGCGCGGATGCGCAGGCTGGTCTGGATCCATGCTGGTCGCAAACCCATTATGTTGGTTTTGTCGTGACACGGCTCATTTGTGTCTGACAGCAATATTCAACACATGACAGAAAAGGTCACTGACTATATTCAGAGATCACCTAAAATAAATCATACATACTTTTGCCATAGATTTTGCCCCTTTCACTGTGAATGTGTTATCATTAAGGTTGAGTATTCTAAGATTTGGATTATGTTCAAACGCTTGAGACAGAGCTGATATTCCCTGGTGATTAATACCATTCTGTGGCATCTGTACTTCTCTCAATGATCCCATCAGCTGTCATAAACAAAAATCAGCTGTCATAAACAAAAATCAGCTTTCATAAACAGAAATCACCTGCCATAAACAAATATAATGTATATTACAATGTGGGATTAATCTGTTACAACAAAATCTGTATTTCTGAAATGACTTTTGTAACATTTATCTTGACAGGATGGTATAATACTATCATTGCCAACTATTCAATCTAAAACACTTTTAAATTACATCTTATAATAAATAATTGGACATTAAAGTAATGAATGAAACAGTAAAATAAAGGTTAACAGAAAATAGACATCATTATTCTAAAAACAAATGCTATACATTTACTATGCATTTTCTTTCATCATAATCTTTCACAACTATTCATATATAGCAATATAATAATCAGTCTATTTAACTAAAGGAATCCATAGAGCCAAAACATAATGACTCAATAAAATACATTCAATATGTCATCTCTTCTCAATATCTGAGCAATTACCTTGAAGACTTCAGAGAGAGCTGTTGACCCCTCATTTTCCAGCCTCCCTCTCCCTGAGATAAATACTTCCAGCGCTAAGGGAGTCCCTGCAGCTTTACTAGAGTTGTAGCAGTCCATCAAACAATCAGCTAACATCTGAAACATATAACATTCCATATTACATGTATATATAGCTATTGATTGAGACCATTATTATATTTCCCATTTAGATAATTGTAACATAACACTGTATACAGTAACCTTTTCCAAAATCTACTCATACTGTATAATTATATTACAGTTGTCATATACCACAGAACCTATATCAGACAATGAAATTTGTTACATGTTCTAAGCTACATATATACAAAAAAACATTCATATATGAACAAGAGCACTGCTAGGCGAAGCATTATATGCCCGAAAGTGTTGAGTTTATTTTAGTAAAGATGAAGCATTTGTAAGACATGGGAATTAAATAATGTGCTACCTCCTTCAAATAGCAATCCTCCTATGAAGCCTGTAGGCCAAAGACACTTAAGTTATGCTCCGGAAACAGTTTTCAGTTTTAAGGTAATAGTCACCTTGACCTTTGACCTTGTGACCCCAAAATCAATAGGGGTCTTCTATCCAATATGGACAATCATCCTATGAAGTTTGAATACTGTGGGCCAAATGGACCTTAAGTTATGCTCCGGAAACTGTTTTCAGTTTTAAGGTAATAGTCACCTTGACCTTTGACCTTGTGACCCCAAAATCAATAGGGGTCTTCTATCCAATATGGACAATTATCCTATGAAGTTTGAATACTGTGGGCCAAATGGAACAATGTAGAAAACTAGAAATGTGTCCATAGGACACGGATGCCCCCACACGTCACTGTTCTGTCAATCTTATGACTCTAGGTCAAATATTTTTTGGACTACATGTGCCACAAGTTGAAAACTAAAATCAACAAAGGGCCATAATTCTGTTAAAATTGGTCGCAGCAAAAATTCCTTCCTTTACTACCATCTACACATAAAGGTTGTTAATCCCTAGAAGATTAAGCAAAATCTGCCATCCGGTTTAAGAGGAGTTGCGTTCACAAAATTTCTACGTAGTATATAATGAAAAAATCAACAAAGGGCCATAATTCTGTTAAATTTGGTTGCAGCAAAAATTCCTTCCTTTATTGCCATCTACACATTAAGGTTGTTCATCCCTGGAACTTTCAGCAAAATCTGCCATCCGGTTTAAGAGGAGTTGCATTCACAAAATTTCTACATAGTATATAGTGAAAAAATTAACAAAGGGCCATAATTCTGTTAAATTTGGTCGCAGTGAAAATTCCTTCCTTTACTTCCATCTACACCTTAAGGTTGTTAATCCCTGTAAGTTTAAGCAAAATCTGCCATACGGTTTAAGGGGAGTTGCGTTCACAAAATTTCTACATAGTATATAGTGAAAAAATCAACAAAGGGCCATAACTCTGTTAAATTTGGTTGCAGCAAAAATTCCTTCCTTTACTACCATCTACACATTAAGGTTGTTCATCCCTGGAAGTTTAAGCAAAATCTGCCATCCGGTTTAAGAGGAGTTGCGTTCACAAAATTTCTACATAGTATCTAGTGAAAAAATCAACAAAGGGCCATAATTCTGTTAAATTTGGTCGCAGCGAAAATTCCTTCCTTTACTACCATCTACACATTAAGGTTGTTCATCCCTGTAAGTTTAAGCAAAATCTGCCATACGGTTTAAGAGGAGTTGCGTTCACAATATTTCGGGACGTACGGACGGACGGACAAGTGCAACGCTATATGCACCCACATTGTGGGGGCTAAAAAACCTAAATGTCACCTATTTGCATTATACAATAAGCAATTCATTAACAATCAATTAACTGCTGTTAGACATTATTTTCTTTATTACTACCACTTTAACATAAATACAATCTGAGTAAAGTGAAGTTTCTTTGATTTCCAATGATCTTTTGTAAATGAGACACTGGTGTGAAAATCTGTTAGATCTAATAGAGATATGTTATTTCTCTTACAAAAGAGGTGCCTTGTTTATATCTATCTATATAATATATGAAACCGACATAGCACCTATGGCCACCATTATGTCAATTGCAATTCAATATCATCACTATAATGTATCATTTTATATCAATAATGTGCTGAATCATTCATTATTCATGGTGAATATATGAGCGAGGATAATCAACAGACTTAGTATCTCTCACTTTCAATTAATGAATTATTACATGAAAAGAGTAATATTGATATATTAATATTTCCTGTAACAGATATAAGATAGTTCTTCTACAGGGCATTTTGATTTTTAAAAAGAAAATGTATGTAAGGCTAAAACTATTATGAACATGATTTTTCTAGGTAAAAGAAAGGAATGAAGAACTTCAACACAAATATCAAACATGAGGTCAATCATGAAGAAATCTGTAGGTTTCAGTGATATCATCAGATTTTTCACTAATGAAAAAAATTCAACCCACTCAGAAAATAAGATCATGATTACTTTAAGAAAACATGTTACTAAAAATAGACTGAAAGTTGGCATGTTTCCAATTATTTGGGTTTTTAAATGTATTTTGTTTTACAGGGAGTCCAAAAGTCTAAAATCTTAAATTTCTTTGCTAGTCCAACTGAAGCAATTAATTTGGGAAAATATGCAAAAGGTGATATTGAATATATATATATTGTACTAAGACTTAAATTGAAAATCAACTTTATGAGCAATTCTAAGAGTTAAAAGTGTTAATATATTTATAAATGGTTTGCAAGGAGAAACAGCAGTTAAATCATTATCCAGTCATTTTCTCTTTATTGCAAAATTTTACATTGTTTTGTTGAGTTTTAAGTTACACCAACACAGTATAGATCAAATAAATAATTTCAAGCTTTCTAAGTGGAGGTGGACAGCAGGTGCCCTTCTATGCATTATTTCGGCAAAAGTGGGCATCTGTGTAGAACCTCCAACCTTTAGATATTAATTTGGATAATTTCTGACCTCACATAAAAGAATCAAAGTCTCTAACAAGATTTGTAGCTTTGTAGCTTTTAGCCTTCAATGAAGTAACATAGGATAGGTCAGTTTCTGCATAAAATGTAAGGTTTTAAAAATAAATTGAAAATAATAAATTTAAAATAGAGAGAAAAGAATGCCTAAAAAAAGCCCAATCGGTTTGCTTGAGTCTGTTTATGAACAGTGGTGGTAATTACAAGCTATCATCCACGCCCCCTAGCACAGGCTTTAGCAGAATTCAACATTTTACATGAACTTGTACAATTTTGAAATATCCACAATTGTGTTCCTATGGCAGTTAAACCATTATAACAAATACAAACAACCGTAATAGAATTTTATCAAAAAATTCGAATTTCAATGAAAATGAAAAAATTCTATCAAAACAAAAGATTAGATAAAACATTCATAATGACAAAATATATTTGAGCCACGTTGGGACAAAACCAACATAGTGTGTTTGCGACCAGCATGGCTCCAGACCAGCCTGCGCATCCGCACAGTCTGATCAGAATCCATGCTGTTCACTTACAAACCCTATAACAAGTAGAGAAACTGATAGCGACCAGCATGAATCCTGATCAGACTGCGTGGATGCGCAGGCTTGTCTGGGTCCATGCTGGTCGCAAACCCATTATGTTGGTTTTGTCATGGCGTGGCTCATTTACCTTTCCTCCAGTGGTACCAAGTCCATTGTTATTGAGTCTAAGTTCCTTTAGTGTATAACATGTTTTACTTTTGAGAAGATCTACAATACCGGTGACCCCATTTGGTCCAAATGCATTATCACTAAGGTCAAGTTCCACCAACTGTGCATTAGCTTCTATCATAGCAGCTCCTAAATATTTCTGTAAATGATGATTTGTTGTTTATAATGATATATTTGATATTTCTCTTCATACAGTAATTAAAGTATTTGGTATTGGCACAACTATATCAGTAAAGTATTTTTTAAGAAAAATAATGAAAACACATTTTTATTTTATGCTTTTCAGTGGATTACTGATTTATCCGTGAAAATTATATTTGGTAATTTCACAGTGAAAATTATCAAAATATAATTTCACTCTTTTCAATGACGAAACTACTTTTTTAAGATTTTCCCCATGTGGTACCTCAATTTTATTTTTGCTGACAATTCTGACAATGTCAGGCTGTTTAAAGAAAAAGCAAAACTGAAATTGATAAATAACTTAAATGTCAAAAGTAATAAAAAGAAGAAAACTTACTTCTATTCATTCAAATTCATGAAATTCCAATCACCAAATTTCGTTTTTTTGTTTCATTTTGAAAGTCTCAAAAATACATTCCTTCCCCATGCAAAACTGCTCTTGATGACATTTGGGCATATTAAAGTATCCTACGAGCAATAACTGCCGTATGCTTTATGAAAAATTGAAAAGCATTGACAGCCATAACTCGAAGAATAAGTTAAATCAACCCAGCGTTTCTTGAGCAGGTATCCAAGTTTTCCATTTCCTAGCTCCTTTTCTGAATGTTTTCACATCTGTCAACACTTTATTTTTTGTCTGTTACAATCCTCAAATAAGTTTTCTTTCTTTTAAAAAATGTGTATGACTAACAAATCCAAATTATATCCCTCTGAATCTTACACAATTATTTTCCTCCCATGAAATACACAACTTTAAAAAATGGCTGCCGCTTACAATTTACAAAGCCAGGTCTAATATAATAAATTCGCACTAAGTAACAGAAATATGGATGGATGGTTGGACTTTTTCTCCTACAAGAATTGTTTGTTTTTATTATCAAAACAAGCGATCATTCATATTTTTTTAATAAAATTAATTAATATCACCGTCATTTAATGTTGATTGGCGGACTTATTTTTCAGCTCAAGACTTCTTTTTTTTAATGAGAAATTCCGAATAAATGGGGCTCTCAATGGTAGCAAGACACTTCACCCCCCAGACACTTCACCCCTCAAATTTTGAAGACACTTCACCCCTTAAGACACTTCACCCCCCAAAATCAGTAAGACACTTCACCCCTCATCCAATTTTTTTCTATAAAGTATATAAAACAAATTAGTCAACAACAAAATGCTGATATATGTTTATATTGGTTGTTTATTCAACAGTCATCTCATAACTGATTAGATAATTGAATTAAAATGGTATAATTGTATGAAAATTAAATTTATTTATAATATTGAATAAATAAATAGATAAATAAATAAATTAATAAAATGAATATAAATGAATCGGTTGCTTTATAAAATATAGTAAACATAAATTATTTGTCATCATTATCAGACACAATTATCCTGTATTTAATTCAAAAATAATTCATAATAGCATTTATTAAACAAATAAATAGCACCAGTTATGTAAATTAAGCACAAGGTTAAAGCAGAATTCGTCACCAAATGAACGTAAACTTAATTATTATATGGGTATTTAGGATCAAACTGAAAACAAACTTAAGTACCAAAAACTTCAAGAATTAAATCAACTCAAAATTAAATACTAGACATTGATTTATACTTAAAATTACTTGAAAGTCTTTGTATGAGTTTGTATTGTTATTACTATTTTGTATAGGAAACTTCCCACAAAGGTTCACACACTTCACTAGAAAGATTATTCAATTAACTATATCACTTTTACTTTAATTGAAAATAGTATAAAATATATAAAAATTTAAAAAAAAATTACATTATACTATTAACTTTGTAATATGAGCCTTTTTTGTATGGCAAAAACAACTATATCTATTGTCTTTTATCAGTTACATGATAAAATAATAATAAAATATGTTAAAACAATAAACATACTCAATCACTATTGAATGTTTTTAACATTTACTACATGAATAATTGTTAAACATAAAATAAAAAAATGAGGGGTGAAGTGTCTCAATCAAATTTCTTAAAATGAGGGGTGAACTGTCTGAGGGGTGAAGTGTCTGCAAAAAAAGGCCTAGGGTGAAGTGTCTGGGGGGTGAAGTGTCTGTAAACCCTCTCAATGGGGGAAACAGTTTTAATATTAACGTTAAAATTATGGAAATTTCGTTTTAACTTGTTTTTAAGCATAAAATAAAAAGAAAATTTGTCTGTTTGTTGTGTAAGATGTAATTTTATTTCATCTCGTGAACTTTAAAAACAGTATTCTCACTCGTGGCTTCGCCACTCGTGAGAATACTGTTTTTAAAGCCCACTGATGAAATAAAATTTCATCTTACACACAAACAAACAAATATCCTCTATATATTCTTTCTATACATTACAACAACTTCAAATCTCAAATGTTATAAATTTGTACATTTATCACATTCCAATAGATTGTACATTTTTTTAACATGGATTATAAAATTAATAAAACAAAATGAGAAAAATTCTTTAATTATATATAATTCTTACAATTTTTCAACACATTTGATATTTTACATGTATCTTTGTCATATTGCCTATAATTTATTGTATAACAAGAAATACAAGTATACATCCCTTCAAAAAGATATTTTATCCATGTACTTTGACTCTAAATTCAGTCATTGCTGAGCATGTATGATCATTACAAGAAATCTGATGATTACTGTATATGAAATGTACATCACCACTTTTGGAAACACTAAGAAACAATCTATCAACAAACATACAAAAACATACCAAAGCTTGTGGTATTTCAGTCTTTAGTCTACCTGTGAACATATCACTCCACAGTGCTCTCTGAAATAAATCATATCTTTATTTCATTATACACATTCAATAGCATACTAACTTACACTCAAATGTGAAAAATTCTTATTAAATCTTGAATGACCCAAACAACAATTTTTTTTACATAAAAGCAAAAAAAAAGAAATGCTACTAACTTGCTTAACATTTTAGTATCCTTAAAATAAAGATCTTTTATCTATCAAAATGTCCTGAAATATTTGTTCTGAAAATAAAATTACATTGTTTTTATCCTCACTTAAATTCCTTATTCAGGGGAATAAAATTACTAAACAACTGTTTTATTATTCTTGACTTTACTATTCATCTATTAATTTTGGGCTTGTAAAAATCTATGTGAGCATGTAGATATTGTCAACCACTAGGCAGAATTACTTGCAGTTTTCAAGATCAAAATTCTTTGTGATTAACCATTACACCTCTGAATAAATATAGAAAAGCAGTGGCAAAGTTCCTTGCAATACAATTATAAATTCTATTTTTTTAGGGGAAAGGGAATAGATTAATGTGACATAAAATCAAGGTTTTACTTTTCCATACCTCAAATTCTGGATGTTTTTTCAGAGCTTGAGCTATACTCTCTGCTGCTTCCACTCCTAGAGTGTTCCCCTCCATACTGAGAGCCGTCATCGTGGAACATTGTTCTATTGCTTCTACAACTTCTTTAGCTAAACATAAGAATATCATAAAAATCAAATAAATATTTTAATACTAAGCTTGCCATAGTTTCGCAGTCTCATTAAAAGCATATCCTAACTATCCACTACCCTTTGCTATGTAACAAAGAGTAGTTCCAGAGCTACAGATAAACAGCGTATCTGCGTAATTACCCAATAATTTTGACCAATTTACCCAATTAAAATAAAATCTTTGCATAATAAACAAGAGCTGTCCGTAAGACAGCGCGCTCGACTTTTTTATTGCTTGCCAATAAAAAAAGTTTTTGCAGTAAAAGGCAATACAAGAATCTCTGTATTTTTAAAGTGAACAATGGCCATGAGCATTAAGATATTTAGTGAAGAATTATTTTATTATGACATAATTTATGGTAAAGTGAACAAGTGGATAGGAATGAATTTTTTTAGATTTTTTAAGTTTTTTAGTGCTTGCCTATAATACAAAACATTGACAGTTAAGGGCCATAATTCAAATAAAATCTTTGACAGAATTACCTTCTCCTGGACATGTTTGGGAATCATGATTGTAAACAAGTATTCCAACTTTCAAATTAATATCTCAAACAGTTCAGTCAAAAAGTGGACTGGTACTAAAAACTTAACCAAGATTCTAAGTCGATAAAAGGCCTTAATTTTTAAAACAAATCCTTGACAGAGTTACCTTCTCTTGCGTACAGATGGGGGTAATGATGTGAAATAGCATTAAAAGTTTCAAAGCAATATCTCAAAGGGTTAAGCAGACTTCCCGAAAGTTGAAAAAAACTGTCAGACATTCGGTCTGACAAACCATGAAAATCCGTCGGACCGAAACGAAATCTGTCGGACCAAATAAAATTGATCAAAATCAAAGAATATCTTGTGTTCGTATTTCTAAGACACTTTTTGTTTTTAATTTTTTCGCCGTAAAAATCGGCACATTCCTTACAGCGCATTTTCATCTCCTCCCTATCATACACCAACAATTCACTGTCTTGCTTCTATTTTTCATTAAATTTTGTCTCAGGTCTATTCTTTTTATCCTTTTACTGCTGTTCTGCCTGTTCCTCTGACGTAGATTTTTTATTTTTCCAAGGTTTGGCACCTTTAGCGACGCCATTTTGTATACATGCGGCTTGGATAAAAGCCGGACAGTCGGACCGATCCGGAATAAAAACTCGTCGGACCTGATGAAAATTTATCGGACATGTCCGTCGGACCGACGTATTTCGGGAAGTCTGGTTAAGGCAATAAGTGGATTTTACCCATATTCAATGTATTTTCTAAGTCAAAAAGGGGCATAATTCTGTCAAAAACCTTGACAGAGTTATGTCCTCTTGTCTGTTGATGAAGGTCGTGATGGTAAACAAGTATGGTCAGTTTCAAAGCAATACCTCCAATGGTTTTGAAATAAAGTGAGGTGGTACAAAAAACTTAACCAAGCTCAATACACTTTCTAAGTCAAAAAAGGGCCATAATTCTGTCAAAAACCTTGACAGAGTTATGTACTCTTGTCTGTAGATGGAGGTTATGATGGTGAACAAGTATGGTAAGTTTCAAAGCCATACTTGTAATACTTCTGAAATAAAGTGGGGTGGTACGAAAAACTTAACCAAGGTGTGACGCCAACGCCGACGCCGACGCCGGGGCGAGTAGGATAGCTCCCCTTTTCATAGAAAAGTCGAGCTAAAAAGCAAATCAAAGGCTCAGTACCCAATTTGTTTTGATTCTGTAGACATATTTCCAGTATCTCGGACACTAATTCACCTGGTGAAAACAAATCCAAAAATAGCCTGTTTCCCCTTCTGTACTTTCTTTTTCCATTTGTTTGCCGAGAGCCACTGAGTAGACTGGTTACATAATTGGGTATGGACCTAGAAATCTTAATATATTCACTGTCTGACTTCTCATTCATTTGTATTTTCTCACCAGTATGCAACTCATTCTCACAAATATCATCCAACTCTCGCTACAAGTTCATTTGACCTTAAATACATCACTTCACTTGTTGGATTTAAAATTTGTATAAAAGTTCTATCACCCTGGACATTGGAGATCGATCTAGCCCCTATCACCTGAATCTTGCTTGGTAAAGTTCTTATAGGTTGGATAACAGTATTGATTTTTTCACGGAAAAGCTCATACTTTCAAGGAATAATAACATGTGGCCCAGACTGAGGTCAATTTCCTTTCTGCATGGTTACACCGCTTTAAACAAAATGGCGAAAGGTGGACGTAGAAAATCTAATATTTCAGTGCAGTCTAACAAAATATTATTTTTTTCAATCTTTACCCTATCTTGCTTCTGTGTTACCCAATTGTGTGTCAAGTCCAGGGGTAAATACCCAATTAACTCAAAAGGTTATCTGTTGCTCTGGTAACAGAGCGAATAATGGTGATCTGATTTTAATGAGATAACATAGTATTTGGGCCTTTTACAGCTATTTTGAGAAAAGGCTAAGTACTGAAGTCTCAGTTCTAATTCTAAAGCAGTCATTTCGATTGTTTCAGTAAAAAAAATTACATTCTTTGTTTTGTCTCTAGATAGTATTTGCCAATCTAGTAAAACTGTATAAGACCAGATTGACCATATGTGATGGTATTGAATTTTTAACAATGACATCATAATATTCACTGCAATTTTACAAATTTAAAATAAATGGTATGTTCAGAGAGCTGTCATAGAATAAATTTCTGATTGAGATAAGTAACTGAAATATGTTTTTTGTTTTTAACTTTATTAACCAATTCAAACTAGCAACTGTATTGCCGATAAATGGTCTGTGGGTAAAAAATGAGTTAAAACTAGGTGCAAGGGTTTGACAGTAGGAGAGTAGTTAAGCGGGAAATCCGAGTTTTTCCGATTTCGCGCTAACCAATCGTTACTCGACGTTATATTCAGTGCGGTAAAGTAGGAAATGGTTACTTTCTGGTACGGAGCTCTCAATATTTTTTATTTTTTTCAGCTTGTTGGCGTTATCACCGGGCAGTTGAGAAGTACAGACTTCACAGTTTGACTGTAAACAAGTTGTTTTAAAGAAAGTATGTGAAAATTTTAACAGTTATTCGTTGATTTTGTAGAAGGAAGTGGCTAGCCGTACAGGCCCGTACGGCTAGCCATAAGTTCTAGCCGTACGTGAGTCACGTACGACTAGCCAGGATTCACTGTATTGTCTAGCCGTACGGCACTTTTCAAAATCATATGGAAGTCGAACATGCGTATGTTATTTTGTGCCTCATGATTATGATTTATTGTTTTATTTGTATGATAGATGAATTTTTGTTAATTAAGCACATGTATCGAATAAATAATGATCGGAGTGGAATAAATAAAAACACGGATTTATATTACAAATCCGTAATAAAAAGAACATTGAAAAAAAAAACCAAACACAAACGGTGAAATGCAAAATAATTGTATAATTTTCAAATACAGTAGATAAACGAACATAAAAGCATAATCAATTAATTAGCCTTAATTAAAGCCTACCCAGGGACTGACAATAGAATTTTAAAATGCGTTTCACGGAACATGCAAACTTTCCTTATGTTAACAAACTTCTATACCGTCGGTAATTGACGCAATTATCAGAGCACATTCGCACAACAACAATAACTTTCGTGTTGTTTTTTTTCTTTCATTTTAAAGGTGTCGAAAATTAAACTTAATGAAACAAAAAAGGATTATCATCAAAATTTTGTAAACTATTTTCAATTGATGTTATTTAACAGCGACCAAATGCAATTTTTTCTCAACGTCTTGAGATGACAAAGATCGATATTCGTACTTTTTTTACTGTAGCCAATAATTAAGGCGATTAATCTATAATAGGTAAACATACGAAGACAATTGCTGTTTCTTGGTTAAAATCCTTGCTTAAAGTCATAAAATAACATATGCATTTTGGACTTCCATATAATTTTGAAAATGCCGTACGGCTAGCCAATACAGTGTGTCCTTGCTAGTCGTACGTGACCAGGGCCCTCGATCAACCAAATCTGCGGCCGATATTCGGCCGCAGTCCCCCACCAAAATAGTATGTTTTTTTCCCCCTAACAGAGGTAAAAATTCCCCCTCAAAACATATAAAGTGTTAAAGAGAAAAAATGAAAACTAATGTTGTTTTTGAAAATTAAAATCCATCTATTTGACGTCTATTTTGTAAATGGAATATCGTACAGTACATGTCTGCACGTTTCCGTTTGTTTTTTCCCCCAAAATCTACCGTCACATATTGGCCTTTCATCCTGTAAAAATGCTAAAATTTCAACAGAAATATGCAGAAAAAATCACAATTCCCATCAACAATTTGATTTCAAATTGTTTATTCATGAAATCATTTTTTTTTTGTCTTCAAATGTTACATCAACCACGGTAAATTTTGCCGTAAATTACAAACTTGTAAGTTTTGTTTTCATGATACTTTATTAAATAACTGATGAAAAACGATCTTATAATGAACAATCAATTTAATTTTATATAATTTACATCAGAAACAACTAGAATTGTGGGTGTGTAAACAGAAAACAAACAAATTTTCATTTGTCACATATTTTCGCGATGCCGATTTTTACGAATGTTTTACAAAGTCAAGAAAAGGAAGCTTTGTCTTATAAAAGGGGTGTTAGAGAACATAGAGAACACTAGAAATGTAGTTTATGAATAGAATTTACTTTAGGTCCATGTATTGTTCATATTACTGGAAATGGAGACATTTGTCTGAAAGTGTTTCTAAATGCAAGCTTATTTTTTTTTTTTTGGGGGGGGGGGGTGAATCATAAAGAAAGCTAAGCAGCATAAAGATCTGATGGTGTAAGGTGATAAAAACTTTTCTTCAAATCTTATCAATCACTTCTGAACAGTTGAGCGTAACCTATTTGGGATTTTTAAAAAAAAAAAATAATATACATGTAAATAAAAAACAGCTGATATTTACGGTCTCACTAAAAAGCGTCCCGAAGAAATTTAGCGTCCCGAAGCGTCCCGAAGCATTATTGTTAATTTAAACAGCCAGAAGGGTTATATTTATTGTAAATGAGCTATATTATTATGTCCTGAGGTATTATATTAAATACTTAACACTTAATGAATGATTGGAACCTGTCACTGGCCAACATTATACTAGTCCAGTACCTTTAGCAATAGGCTATATGTCATTGAAGAAGGTAAACCAGGGTTTCACTATTTATACATAATGTAATGAATAGTGTATGACTGTTACCATAAACAATAAGTTATATATAGTTTAATAAGTGCATAGTCTATAACTGGTTAAAATGAAAAAGTGTCCAAATATGTTTTCTAGTTGAGTTCTATCTTAACCAAATTATTTTGAAATACTTCGTAATTTTAGTTAATGAAATAGTAATGTAAGTAACAAAAGCGAGAAAAATGTTTTTCATACATAAAATTATCTTTATAACGCCCGAAACCGTACGTCTATCCAGGCATGTTTCAAGTTGCTAACTGACTAACATAGCGTCCCAAACGTTTTCATGTTGTTTTTTTTTTTCTAAGCAAAGATAAATCGTGTTTTTTTCTTTTATGTTATGTGTAAGTGACATTAAGAAGGAAATAAACTGTGGATGAAATGTTTATTTCCTTCTTTATGTCACTTACACATATCGTAAAAGAACTTAATTACGATTTATCTTTGCTTTGATAAAAATAAAAACCATGAATACGTTTCGGGACGCTATGTTAGTCAGTACGCGACTTGAACTATGCGTGGATAGACGTACGATTTCGGGCGCTATAAAGATAATTTTATGTATGGAAAACATTTTTCTTATTATTTTTACTTACATAACTATTTCATAAACTAAAATTACGAAGTATTTAAAAATAATTTTGGTTAAGATAAACATTAAACCTTCCGGACGCTTTGTCGGTATACGGTGGTTTTTGAGCAAGTGAACTGGAGTCAAAGGTATGTTAGGTTTTTTTTATATAAATAGAAAAAATGTTAATTAAGATTATTTTTTTCTACCATAAATACCTCAGGACATAATAATATAGCTCATTTACAATAAATATAACCCTTCTGGCTGTTTAAATTAACAATAATGCTTCGGGACGCTTCAGGACGCTTCGGGACGCTAAATTTCTTCGGGACGCTTTTTAGTGAGACCCGATATTTAAATAAGTTTGCATGTATTTGATATTTGATCATTAAAGAAAAAGAGGAAAATTCCCCCCATACACCAAAATTCCCCCCGCCGAGGGTAGCAACCCGCTTCCCCCAAATTGGATTGAGGGCCCTGGTGACTCACGTACAGCTAGAACTTTTGGCTAGCTGTACGGGCCCGTACGGCTAGCCACTGCCTTTGTAGAAATTGGCCAGAATTCACCTTTGTTTACACGCATCGCTTGGACGTCGGAAACGACATGCAATGACATTTCAGTGAAATTTGGAAACTTGCTCGTATTTTGGAGCATTTTGAGGGATTTCGATGAAGTAAAAAGTGTTTATGATAGGAATAATCATCCCTAGAGTCGACCAAAAAGACAAAATAGTGATCTGGTGTATTTTTACAGAACAGTTTTTGTTTGTTTTGCATGATAGTTTTCTCTCGTTAGGGGCCTTTATTCTTTATATATAGTAATATGAGCGTATATGGGTAAAATAATTTGTCTGGTGCCTGTGATATGAACACACCCCAAGTGTGTTGGACCACTTTGTCTCAGGAGTGACAGTCAGCACTGGTCAGTGCTTGTGGTCTAACCAATTGAGCTATCGCGCCACCACTGAGTTCCCCGTTCATAGGCTATTTCTTTAATAATTGTCAGTTTATGTTTCTTCTAAGGTTACGGTTAAGGATAATTTACAAAAACATGGATGATTCGAAAAGACAAAGTGCTCTTTTCTTGTGGACCTACCATCTTCTGGTTTATTTAATTTCAGTCCCTTTCCTTTGAAACTAAGTAGATTTTTTTCATCAACCTTTGTCCCTTCTAGTTTCTTAGTGACATCTGCAATGTCATCTGAGGCCATCTTTAGTTTATTTATTAGAATTGTCCTCAATTTTTATCCTTTTTCAAATTCGATTTTCACCGGAAATGGCGCTAGAATGTGGAAACGGTGTTGTCAGTATTTCTTTTGCAATCCGGTCAACTCGTCCCCTGGTCAACTCGGCCTCTGGTCAACTCGTCACCTTTTTGGTCAACTCGTCCCCTACTTTTGGTCAACTCGTCCCTTATATGGTCAACTCGTCCCCTAATTTCGATCGATTCGTCACTATTATGTTTTAAATCAATGTCTTTTTATAGTTCTTTTATGTAAAATTAATAATGAATTTGATTGATATCGAAATATTAATAAAATAACGTCTTTTTACGTCAAATTTTAATGATCTTTATTTAAGCGCACGTGCATAGCTTTGATGTAAAACTACAAAGACAGGTAAGTTTGCAAACATTCAATTAATGTTTAATAAATCGGAGTTTTAAATGATAATTAAAACTAAAATTAGGTCCAACTCTTTGATTTTTACCGCCTCCCTAAATGGATTAAAGACTGACGACAGATTAACAGGAATTAGAAGTGCTAAAAACTTTATGTCGGTGCGTATTGATCTCATTATAGAAGGATCGTGTTAATTAAAAACATGATAATTATTTGTTGTAAAATTGTCAATATAAAATTTGCCCTGATAAATATAAGATTTATTCTTAAAATCTCATTTGCGTTGTACGTTATATTAACATTGGATTATTTTTTAAAGTGCATATATATCATTTCTTAGAATTCCATATTGTTGGATTGTAGACTGCACGTGAACGGTGTATGTGACAATTTAAATTATTTGTGTTGTTAATTGTGACTTTTTTAATCTATTTGTGTCGTTAATTGTGACAATGTACCCCTGCATTGATTGTAGGAAACATTCTAGTGTGAGCGCTGTGAACACTGGCAACACAGAAGTTGTAATACAGGTTAGTCATTTGTGATGTTTATGTTCATTATAAACAGACAAATGGTCTTGCAATTCCAAATGATCTTATATAGTGTATTGGAATAAAATTGTCAAAGAATTTTTACTTGTTATTATTATTTTTTTTTTTCATTATTTTTTTTTTAAATAAAAAATCCGTACAATAATATTTGCAGTGGATATTAACTGATTGAATGGAAACATGATTGAAAACATAAAGTAATTACCAAATATTTAATTGCCATCTAATAACTAGTAAAGATTAATATTAAATTTCCATAAATAAATCTTTAAATTGATCTCAAAGAGGAGCTGAAAAAACTGAGTTCCAGAATTTCTTGTATAATACAAGTCAATATATTGAATGTATAAATTATATTTTATCATTGCATATAAAACATGTTTTATACATTAAATGGTATTGCTATTGATCGTATTCGTGTTATTTTTTTCTGTATGTAATTTAATCAGAATTATGCATATGTATACTAATTATTAGAAAAAAAAACTCCAAATATTCGCATACAAAAAGCGTCAAAATATGTCCAATTCAGTAATATATTATTTTAACAGTCTATAATAATTTATGAAATATATGAAAAACAAATAATAATAAAATATAGGGGACGAGTTGGGGACGAGTTGACTAGGGGACGAGTTGTCCAAGGGACGAGTTGACCAAAAAGGTGACGAGTTGACCAGAGGACGAGTTGACTAGGGGACGAGTTGACTCTGAATCTTTCTTTTAAGCGTGCAAATAAAAAATCAACACCACTATTTTTATTGATATAGGTGAAACACTACCACCTTTTTTCACATCTGGCAAATTCGAGAACATGACAAAAATCACCTGTTCATGCTGTTGATTTTTAATGCTAAGGTCGCCAGTACTTCCGGACTGCATGCTCGATAAAAATTTAAACAAAAAACTTCCTCGTCCTCGTGTACCTCTGCTAATGGCCTTACGAATGGCCTTAATTGTGTGGTTAGGCATAGTTTGGAGATGGGTTTATGTTTCCCTGGTTGATCTTTCTTTCATCATCATCATCATCGTCGTCGTCGTCGTCATCAATATCATCATCATCATCATTCTTCTTCTACTTCATACTCCCGGAGAATAAATGAACATAAGTACTGGGAATCACTATAAATATATCTACACCTTATGTCAAAGTCGAATGTCTTCACAAATCTCCATATTTGTTATAAACATACAAGTTTTTAAAGTTGGTTGGGTATGGTGAAGATAAATACGATACTGGTCAGAGAGATAACTCCGACGCATAGATAACCCCGACACTTGATAAGTATAATTGTTATAGCTTTGTTTTTCAAAAAACAAGCACATGATCACCAAATAGTATAGGAATAGGACAGAATGTGATGCTTTATTATAATTTGGTAAACTTTTTAATGTTTTTCAAATAACCTAAACTTTTTGTAGGCAAAAACTGCTTCAAAACGTTCTTTTTACTAAATTACAATAAGGTAGTTAGAAATGTATTGACCACAGGCCACTGACTTGGGAAAGATTGTTAAAAAATTGTTTAGATATTTACAAAAAATAGATAAACCATATAAGATGTAAAGATAAATTATTGATGCTGATTTTCCAGTTTTTTTTACTTAAAAATTTAAAAGTCGACTTTATCTACTGTTGTGGGGTAAAAAGATTATGTTTTGTATACCTCATTCAAGACCTTAAAGAAGTACCAGATTCCATTTCCATACATAATTTTTGTAGTGTAATGTAAAGTCTTTGAACTGAACTTTGTTTAGGTGGTTCAATATTTAAAATATACTGGAAGATAATTAAAATATTGCAAAAAATATGTGATTTAGTGTCGGAGTTATCTCTCCAACCAGTACCGATTTTTATGATTATGCTGAAATCGATGACATCATAGCCCCGAAAATCATACTGTAATTGAATAACGTTTTCGATTGGCTAAAAAGTTCAACGTTTGGCCATGACTGTTCCGTCTAATCTTGTAGTTTTGAAAGCTAACGTAAGCTGTTCTATTTTATTATTGGAACCACTTATTACCATTGTTCATACAGATACCACAATTAAGGTTAAATAGTTTCATTTCTATTACATACATGTAAAAACAAAGATATTTTTCCCTTCTATCGCCAAATGTTTATGTTTTTTATTATACTTAGTGTCATCGATAGCTAGTTGTTATTATCGCATATTATCACCACGTGATAATACTACAGTCAGATAGAAATAATTAATCAATGCGACATTTAACCTTGTGTTTAAATGCCTTGCCCAACAACAGGTAGGTACTTCCATAATTAATCAATATAAACGATGTAATTAATCCATTGGATATTGTGGTAGATATCCTCTTTTATAATGGATCCAGTAAGAAAGTCATGGTAACATTTATCATTAGTGTCCAACTTAATTTGTCATCCAATGAAAACGCTGCATTTCTTAAAAAATCTGTGCGTTAATTTTCATAGAAGAACAAAAGACGATACTATATATCGAGTTCCGTTCATAGTCGACTTATATTTTTATAGTACTTCATAGAACCGCATAATGGCGTAATAAATATCTCTGAAGAACCATTATCTTGTGTATATCATAAGTTCTTAAACAACGAAAACAACCCTCACATTTGTCTTAACTTTAGGGTTTGTTTTTGACTAGGTACGAAGTATACATTGTGCAAACCGAAATGTACCATGCCAATTTAACTGTGCAAGCCGAAATAATTTACACTGTCTCTGGTCTAAGTTGTTATTATTATCATTATTTATTTATTTATTTATTTATTTATTTATTTATTTATTTATTTATTTATTTATTTATTTATTTATTTATTTAATTATTTATTTATTTATTTATTTATTTATTTATTGTTGGGTTTCACGTCGCACCAACACATACAGTATGGCGAATTTCTATTTTGTCTTATTTTGTCTCACTCTAGGGTCCACGGGTTATCAAGTTATTGGTCGAAATCGCGACGTTAAGATAAAAAAAGGGTCATCTACTGCTTATAAAGTTTGAGCGCCAAGGGTCCATGGGTCGTCGAGATATTGGTCAGAAACCGTTTTGACATAATAAAGGTCAGTATGTGACCTTAATCTTTGACCCCAACATCAAAAGATGTAATCTACTGCCAAAGAAAAATCCTCCTACGAACTAAGAGCGCCAAAGGCCAATAGGTCGTCGAGTTTATGACCGGAAACCGTTTTATCATACAAAGTCAATGTCACTTTAACCACAAAATCAATAGGAGTTATCTACTGGCCAAAACCAATAGAGTTTAAGGTCCGAGGGCCTATGGGTTGGCGAGTTATTGTCAGAATCCGATTTGGCATAAAAGGTCAATGTGACCCTGACATTTCATCCATTGACCGCAAAATCAGTAGGGACCATCTAGATACTAAGGTCTCTAATTATTAAACAGAAACAATGTGGAACGGACGGACGGACCAAAATCATGCTGTTACAATGGATAGAGGCTAAAAAGGTAAGAACGGTCCATATACACAGATTTTAATGTAAAAAACTAGATAAAAACAAGATTGCACTGCTTCATCATCAATTTCACGTAATATACATGTATATCTCATTTAATCTATGTGGTTGGCACAGTTTAGTGCTTGCTCTTTAACGTCAATGATTAATTATTGAACATTTATTAGCCTGGACATTAGTTAGTTCACAAAGTAATTACCAATCTAGAACAATATCTACTGCGCTATTTACTCTCTGTCATCACTAAAACACACTACACTGTAATTGTTTTCAATGACATCAGTTGAATTACCCACTCAAAGAGGATGAGCAATCATTCGGTCTATCCAGCTATATAGCTCTTTAGGCACATGCTCGTGAACAGATGGGCACAAGTAGTCTTACTCCACTAGTAAAGCCATATAACAAGCGATCTTACAAATTTTCAATTGTCACGCAAAACTGATATTCCCCAATCGATCCTTACCAACATTTACTTCAAATTAAATGTCAATACCCAAAACTTTATCAACAAGATTTGTAGCACTTTCCCTTGTAATCGGCCATTTTAAGTAATTAAAGGTTAAAATGAAGACCCGGTGGTTAATTATGTTTTTTCATTGATGAAGCTAATCACTGTGATCAGCTTTATTTATAGTCGATGAACATTCTCACGCATGAATTAAACAATGCGCGAATGCCATCGCTCAAAAGTGAAGCTAGAAAGCCAACACGTGACGGCGTAACAAAAACAGCTGAACAGTACTCCAGTTCATTTATCTATCACGCGTAACTGAAGAACATGTCCTTGTACATTTTTATCTCGCAATTTTACACGATAAAATTATTGACTTTGTTGTACATGGTCGAGAACAAATTGTCCTATACACAGCTAGAAATACTTGAAATAATAATCTAAATTAATTTGATTAGTTATCGCATTGAATGTAATCCCAAATCAGATAGATTAAGAGAGTCACAGATGTACTTTTTCACTCACCTGATAACTTACCATTTCGCTCAAAAATGATAACGCTCGAGTTCCTGTATCGTCGGTTACCCACGGTATAAACTCCATACATACTACATGAAATTCCAGCTCATGAGGATAATGGGAAAGTAAGACTAGTATATATGCTAATAGTTATAATATCTATTTTCTATTTACATTTTGTCTCATAAGCCAATGCATTTCGACTTCTTTTGAAACGGAAAACACGAAAACATTTGTATCGTTTTTGAGCATGTTATTACCCGAATAAGGCATTGCTGAGTGTGAAATTTTATTTGTGGCAAAGTGTAAACGAAGTAGAATTTTTACTTCCATACAAAATATTAAATCACTATAACCATAGAAATTGCCAAAAATCAAAAGAACCAAAATATGTTTCAGGTACACGGCCAATGTTTTTTTTTTAAACTATAACAGGATACCTAAAATAAAGATGCTTTAGAGAAAAAAAAGAAAATTTATGAATTAATGCGTCCTTAATGTAAATGAAGATTAATATAATCGAGTTAGTCAAAATTATGAAGACAATAACGGACAATGAAAATTATTCAAACACAGTGCTTCTGCAGATTATGTTGTTCCTCATATAAATCGAACCATTCGAACCATTTTATTCGTAACATAACCCGCAGATAACTACACTTGAAAAGGTGAGCTAAAAACGAAAATAATATGACTAGAAACGAAACACTCTTGATTCTACAATCAATGACGTGCCTATAATGTCATCTAGTTCCCAGTTGTTTATCAGATTGCTCGCCATATAACAACCGAGTAATATTGACATTTATGCCAAGTACAGGCGCAAAAGTGTTCCGTGGAGGTGGTGGTGTTGGAATTTAAGCCACATTGATTTCACCAGAGCACAGTTCAACCACCGCATCGTTCCTGGGCAGTCTGTCAAGCAGTTTACCAGTACTAGTTACCTTCACTTTTGAAAGGAACTGAAACTTCTGTACATGCAAGAGCAGAAGTACAGTGCGAATGACCGTAGAAAGGATTTCATGATCAATAACAACGAAAGTGATCTGCGTCGTCCGGGAATCACACCGGGTCGCCCGATTCACAGTCCAACGATCTATCTATTGAGCTAAATGGGTGGCTTGCCAAAGTGTTCCAAAAACGTTAGAACTTTTGTAAAAAGATGGTCACTCAACCGGATACGACACAGAAAATAGTTACATGTGTATTAATTACCATCGAGGATCAAATTCAAAAATATAATGGCTTTTTTGCGTGTTTAAAACTAAGAAACAGCACGACTTATATTGATTATGTTTCATAAGTGATCGGATGGTTTATCCTTTTTTGCAAATATTGATTTAAGTTGGCACTTAATTTGTACCGGAAGTCACTAATTCATATACATGTATATTTGAGTAAGAGAAAAAGGGATATGAGGGGTTAGCTTCAACATTATTCCGGATTCAATATAACAAAAACCCGTTGTTGTTTTTTTCCCCAGCGAAAAAGGTATCATTGTCTTCTTGTATAAATCACTCGAGGTTGAAGATTATCAAAGTAATGTTTAGCGTCAAGCAAGCCCTCATTAAAAAAAATGTGCCTCATAAAAGAAACGCAAACGCGAGTCGGTGCGAGCATCTCAGAAGTTCTAACAGGAGCTGACGCTCCACTTTTCATCAATCAAAAAGGGACATAACTTTTCAAAATATAAGTTTAGGATTATTTATCATGTAGGGGTTAACCGACTTCAACGTTGATGGAGACGAGTATGTTATGCCAATAGGTCCTCCTTTTCTTAACAAGTGGAGCTTAAACGGAAATCACTTCCATAAAACAAATGACTGAAACTCTGAAAATGGCGGTGGGTGGGGAGCAATTTTGATTTGCGACGACTAAGATGGAGAGCTTCCATTTTAAACTGGTTGAACTGAAGTGATAAAAATAACAAAACACAAAGAATAAGAGCATAAGAATTTAATTATTAAAACTAATCTATTTTTGCAATGCTTTTACATAAATGGTTAAAAAATAAGATTCAGAACATTTAATTAAAAAACTTTAAAATCTTTTGTAGTTATAAGTCTAAATTTTTCATTCCTTTACATAATACACATAACATTTAAAATTAAAATATAAGTGTAAAACAGTCTCTATAACAGTTCACATACACATTTTATTGGAATTATATTTGCAACGGCACCCATGTGTTACCCTGAACCGCCCCACGCCCGTACACAACTTCAAGTTAGAAAAGAACGGTTTAGCTGTACAATCTCTTAGGGAATCATTGCATTGTATTTTATTAGTAACAACAGTCATATCTAAGTGACTGTTTCTATAAAATGCTCAATAAGATGACTACCATGTTACTAACCGAGAAAGGATTATTTTTTGCATACTTTGTGACACGCTATATATTTGTGTGTATCTTTATATGAAGAATAAATCTCTTACAAATCATTTAGCATATATTTTTCATCATACCTAGAATATTGATTTGTTCGTTACATATATACACCCCATTTCTGGAGATTTTTATAAAACGTAAAATTGCACGAATCTGGAGAAATGATGCTTAAAGGGTTTGTTACCTTTCTGTCCTTGAAAGGGGGAACATTTAAAATTAAGGCACCAAAAGCGAGGGAAAAAGTACAATCAAACACAACAAAGACTATTCAAGACTAAATCTTAAAACAACAGGGCCAAGATGGCCCTAGATCTAGACACGCATCATGACCAAGTTTCATGACAGTTGAGTCAAAAATGTGACCACTAGAGTGTTAACAAGGTTTTTCCGTATTTAAGCAGTGTGTTTTGACACTAGGTGGGCCATATTCGAACTTGACATAGAAATCATCAAAACAAATTATCGGACCAATTTCAAGGATATCTGGATTAAAACAGTAGCCACTAGATTGTTAACAAGATTTTTACATTTTAAGCTCTTGTGACCTAGTTTTTAATCCAAGGTGACCCATATTGGTACTCATCCGAGTAATTACTTCAACAAGCATCCTGACAAAAGTTTTATGATGATTGAGGCAAAAATGTGACCGCCAGAGTGTTGAACAACTGTGGACGGACGACGGACATTCAACGATTCTAAAAGCTCACCATGAGCAAGCTCAGCTGAGCTAAAATTGTCATATTTTGTTTACCATATAGCTCAAAGATATATTCTGCTCAATGTTGATATTTCAAAATACTGATAGTTGTCACTGTACAGTCCCCCTTTAAATGAAAAATTTAATATTTTAGTACACATAGAGAGAAAAAATTACACTTTAACCTTTATGTACCAGGTAAACATGAATACCTGTATATAGTATCATTAAAAATCTGGCCGTTTTTTAAAGAAAGGACCAAATTAGCTTCACCAGTAATAGGGAATCAAGCTTCTCAAATATAGTGAATTCACTAATGAAAATAGACAAATTCAGTAAAAAATTTCTATATTTCAATAAAGTTTAACAAAAAATATTTTACTCAAAGATGAGCAAAGTATATCTTTAAACTTGGTTTGCATAAATCAAGATTAAAATAATCTGCTATTTACATTTATAAAGATGGATTTACAGTTAGGATTACTGATATACCGTCTGCTTCAACATCAACTTTTGGATCATTACATAACTTAGTTGACGCATGTCAAGAACGCATTTTAATCAATGTATATCATAGTGGTGGAAGTAATTATAACACATAACAGAAACATGTTCTTTATAATCATACAACTAATGCACTGTTGAATCATATATTTCAATAGTTATTCATACAAATACCAATTTATTATACCTTACTTGATAATCGAACGTGCAATGACAACATTGAAATTTCAGCAAAAGACTTACGTGTTGCAGTTTAAAATTCAATAGGTTTTAAAAGTGATGTAAACACAAATACACACAAGGCCCCGCCCCCTGTTTCCCCCGCACCCCAACTACTATCCCGATTCTATCAGATCATTAAATTTTACAATTTACCAAAATTTTACCCAAAACCTACTTAAAATTGTTCACAAGGAGACTATTTATTAACTGATAATTACTATTTTAGAGTTGCATGTGCAAACAATTTCAAAGAAAAAAGAAGCATTGAGTGTCAAACATGTTTTCTCTATCTAAAGAGTGGATTCAAACAAAAACACATACACCACAACACACACGCGCGCGTGCGCGCGAGACCGCACATGCAAACATAAATAACAGCAAATAAAAGATCATGAATAAACAATAATCTAAAATATCTATTATACACACTATTGTATTAAAATATAATTATATTATTTATATTCACAAAGTAAGTATTAGCTGCAGCCGAGAGTAAATATACAATAAAATGCATGTTCATTTCATTATGTAACAAAATAAATCTATCTTTATGAAGAACATGTATATCACAAAAACAGAGCATTCTGGGTAAGTATTAAAAGGCAAGTTGTTTATACATATACAACACAATGGTTATATTATATGGCCATGTTTCTAAATACATACATTTTACTGAGATTATGTAACTTTTTCCGGATTTACACTCCTTTCTCTTAAAAAATGTCCCTAAATTCGACTTAGGTATAAGTTGGGTCAAACAAATCTTAAAGACCCATCAGAGTTAATATATAGTAATCTATGAAGTAACTTTTTAGCACCTCTTCAGCACGAGGATGGGGGCGGGGCTAGAAACTTTGGGTAGCATAATGCATTTTGTACTTAAAATGTACAAGGCCAGGTATGTTCATTATTTATAAGAAACATGTAAGAGGGCAAAAGAAACATGTAAGAGGGCAAAACGGTAATCATGGTTTTATATAATAAGGTAATAAAGAAGAAATAAATGAAATTACATGTTATAACAAAAAACCGCCAAACGTTCCTAAATGTACCACTAAACATGTATGGAGAATCATTATACAGCAAAACATAACTACAATACATGTACATTAAAATTGGTGTATACCAGAGCATGGTTTATAATTACTTCTTAAAGAGTATCAAGCTATATATTTATTTGTTGTCTGTGAAATGTAAAGGGTGTTTTGATTATAGAACACCTAGAGTAAAAGACATTATTCAATATATTTCTTTTTTTTAAATTATGTTCTCCTATAATATCCATGCATTATTATATTATAAAGATATTTTATATTAAACACCAGTATGTTATAATACAAATTAAACAAAACAAATTCATTTTCTTTTCATGAAATATTTCATTTCATAAAGCTTTATACACTTTAAGACGACTAAGTCAAGTCATATAACTGGCAAGGTAACTGTACAATACAGTACGGTCCACTTTCTCAGACATGGGTAGTATAATCAAAACATAGTAGAAAAGGGGACATAGTTTCGTTAGGCAATAAGGACAGTCACGGCCATTTGCATTCTAAAAAAGTTTCTAATTTTGATAAGTTACAATTATTCCAAGATTAAATGAATATCTTTGACAGTTCCTTAGAAATGTACTTTAAACAAAATGTTAAGTAGGACCATATCTGAGCAAACTTGAATTACTAGTACAAGGTTATATACATTTCCAGTTTTGGTCGTGAACAAGTACTAGTTTTCAAAGTTGGAATCGGACACAATTGCAATGGACATTAACAAAAAAAATAATCAGATCCAAAAATTTAAGTTAAAAAGGGGCAAAACTTTGCAAATAATAACTTTTTGATTATATAACCTTTTGATATGGCACCACATCATGATAATTTAAACAATTATTCTTTGTTTGAAGTGAAAAGTTTTGATAGTTTCTGAGAAAAAAAGGACCTTACAGAAACGATTAATCAACGCCGACACAAAATCAAAAAGAACGACTAGAGTTTCTAACGAAAAGTTGAACAAATATCAAAATAATTCTATATCCAAAAATAACTTCTGACAACACAGCAAAACATAATTAAATAAATAGATATTACAATGTATTTTTACTTAAGCAAGTCTTTTCTTCAAAATAGAAATATAACATATTAATACAGCTAAAATATTGTCAAATTATTAACATGAAAAATACTTTTTGTTACACTATAAAAATTAGTACACAAAAATAAGTGTCTATTTTGGTTTTCAGAAAGAACTTTTCATTCTAATTTCTAGACATCAAAAGAATAACTCTGCATGTACTACATTTGTAGATAACAAAACAGTTCACGTGGTTAAGTGGTATTGTATTTAACAATATATTTTTATTGTCCATGCACCAAATAAATGTAATAAAACCTCAGTGCAACTAAAGAAAGTCTAATTTCTGGACAGACTTAAGAGATCCGACATTTAATTAATTCAAGATCATGTACACAAGACACACTATATGGTCACCTTAGTGAAGTAACGAGTTAACTCCTATAAAATCAGTTAACTAGTTACTTTATTAAGGTGACGATAATAAGCCAGATATTATATGAGCCGCGTCAAAATTATATGAGCCGCGAGAAAACCAACATAGTGCGTTTGCGACCAGCATGGATCCAGACCAGCCTGCTCATCCGCGCGGTCTGATCAGGATCCATGTTGTTCTTTACTTGCTATAGGGTTTGTAAGCGAACAGCATGGATCCTGATCAGACTGCGCGGAAGCGCAGGCTTGTCTGGGTCCATGCTGGTCGCAAACCCATTATGTTGGTTTTGTCATGGCACGGCTCATATATACATGTATAAAAAATTGGTTAATGTATTCAATGCTGTTTGTTACAATAACACAAAGGTCGAATCTGTTTGTTAGAAGTACAGGGCTGATCACCATACCTGTTAACCCTTACAATTGCTCCTAAAAGGTTTATGTTCGACTCCGATTCCACCAGGTACGATCCCTCAAATATTCCGTAACCAGGAACTGTAACTACAGAAATATCATAACGTTTCTTGTCTTTCTCTGGCTCGAAAAACTGGAAAAATGATATACCAGTATTGTCTGTGCCGGAATGTTTCAGTCCATTTGTCACCTGCTGTAAATCCTGCACTTTGTGTAAGGCCAATTGAGAACAGTTTGGTTCTGCGGACAGAATGTTGTTTAAATCCTTTACAAGTTGTTTTCCCAACAACTTTGCAGTGGCACTGTTTGAAATATTGATCGGAGAAGATGTATAGCAGGCACAATAATTGACAGGAACCCATGCGTCCCTACACGATCTTTCCGGTGGAAGTGGATGAAATAAACTGTGTCCTCTTACACGACCTTCCATGTAAGACTTTGATGGATTTTCGAAATTTTTCGTCATCACGTCTATTATCATCTGGTGAACATCAAAAGGCACCGATAATCTTTCTGTATTAGTCACTAAACTTTCATTCAATAAACGATATTTCGATTTTATGTGTTCTGGAATATAGATATGCATAAGTGGCATCCTGACCTCTATTCGACCCACAAAAGTGTTTCTTATTTCGTCTATCCTAGCACCGTGGTCACTAAAGAATATCAAAACAGAGTTCTCTAAATGACCTCCACTTTTAAGCCATTTGAAAAAATCTAAAAAATCATCATCACCGTTGGCAAGCAGATTGGGATACTCGTGACTAAGTTCTCCTAAAAATGAAAACATGAACTTTCTTTTCCCTTTATATGCTGTAATGAACTGTTTTAGATAGTCAATTTGTACAGTATGTTTAGTTTTATCCTTGTAACACAAAGATGATGACTTCTGAATCTTGACATTTTTATTCTCTAAATACAAGAACACTGGACTCAATTTGCTTTTCACTTGTTCTAACTCATTTACGCCCAGCCAGAATGGTCTGAAATAGTGATCAGTCGGCTGTTTTCGGAATCCTCCTGCATAATATGTGAAAGTGCCAAAATTCGGCATGTCTTCGGCAAAAGCAGTTGCATAGCCTCGTTCGGAAAAGTTTCTCCAAAGAAACGGAAGCGGATCAAAACTTTCAGTGAGGTAATTCTTTATTGGTACTTCATTTGACCATACACGGAGACCAGTTAAAAGCGGAACCAGATTTGGCAGTGTGTTTTCTCCAACCTTAATCAAAAGAAAAAAGAATTATAAATATATATTATATTGTAAAAATCCATATATCATAAAATCTTGATGACGTCATTGTTCAATAAATAAAATAAAACGCTAGTCGACGTATGATTAAATTCAGTTATTATCTGTTAATATGTGTCTGTATTAACGTAAAACATTCTACTAAAAATGAATACAAAATAAAACCAATGACGTTTCCTAATACTTAAAGAGAAGGTTTTATGTAATTTTTATTAAGTGCTTGTAATGTAAATTCTGTTCCATATCCATTCCTATCTTACCTTCTTTCTGCGATTTTTTTTC
>NW_026853958.1:0-20258 GCF_026571515.1 Ruditapes philippinarum
CTACACGCCGGTTTAATAATAATCATACTGTTCCCAATGAACTTAAAACATTCATGAATAGTGCTAGATGTGACAGCAAAAGTCGTTGCAAAATTGTTATTTTTATTAGACTTAATAATTCTTTATGTAGCCAGCCAGTATAAGGTCAGCATGCCGTATGCAGATCGGCGATCCTCTACTTATGCTGGGTACCTTCAAACAAATCCCACTCTTTGTTTAACTACAATGATCACTGCGGTATACCGTACCCCGGATATTGCTCGATATTATGAGGACTTTCATACCATTTCGCGACTTTTAACGGGGAACAAAGGTTAGTTCAGCGACGATATTTTCCAAACTAATGGCCATTTCGTCTATCTAAACTGGTTTTATATATCTAGAGGTATTTTTGTAGCTCTAAAAGACATAAAGGTATTACAGGTATTTGTAAAATTGATTAAACTACCCCTAAACGATCCGCTGCTCACTAGAAAATACTGACCGCGATACTGTAGAATCGTTAGAAATTATTATATTACCAATATAAAAAAAATTGAATCGAGCAATTTTTTTATTCACAATCCAAGTATGCTTTGTCCAAATTTCAGGCAAAAAGTGTGAAAGTACAAAAAGATACAGGCCAAAAAAAGACCGTGGTACACTGACATGTGTATTTATTCTCAAAATGCACTGTCATCTGAGGGTCTATTGTTGATTGAACATTTACAACATAAACATTATCATCATTAACACATTTCACTCGATTCAAGTTTTTCTTTTAAGGAAGTATATGCAGAAAAACATCAAATTTGACTGATCCAAGCTCATTTATCACGTGAGCAAAGAGACGAATTTTACCTCCTAATTACATTTCAAAGCTATTTCTCAACATTTTTGGGGTTTCAGTAACTAGAGAAATTATTGAAGTATTTGTTTTTCTATAAAATTTATATCAAACCAATTCAACATGACTAAATATCGTCACTGAACTTACCTTCCTTCCTCGTTCAAAGTCGCGAATTGGGATGAAAGTCCTCATTATATCGAGCAATATCCGGGGTACGGTATACCGCAATGATGATGTATAAGCTTAAGATTAACGTAAAAAATTATGTAAAACATTCACTTTATAGTCATTTGTGAGCATCGGTGCCTGGCGTCTAATATTTCCTTTATACCTTCTTATATCTATAGTAAACATGTTTATTTTATGTATTGTCCAGGTCAAGCAAATATAACTGGCAAGACGAACTCGTTTGGTATGAGATAAAACACAACACTTAGGTTGAATGAAATAGGGCATTTATTAAATGCCATAAATGACAAATGTTACATAATAACAAACATGGCATGTACATATTTGTATTGAAATAACCAAACTGGGAGGTAAAAACCGCCAACTGGGAGGTAAAAAACGCCAGATTATGATATACATTGTAATGTAATGATTAACCACAAGATCAAAATAAACAATGAAATAGATAACAATCTTAGCAAAAGTTGTAATAGATGACAAAGTTGAACTAAAAACCATCTACACAAATATAATAATATGGATTGCTGATCAAAAACCATAAAATAAAAAATATTTTTCCAAATCGTGGTCGACTCGCCCAGGAAAAACCATAGTTTGGAAACCTGTGCCCTTTTATCTTGTGTCTAGTACCACTTGATGTAGGGCTACATCCTTGAAAAATATTTTTAACATTCTATACATGAATAAGTGTATTTCATATGACTAGATCATAAGTATTTATGACAACAAATAAAAAAAAAATTATGACAACAATAAAAAATTTTGAAAGAGATAATATAACATTGACTAGTTTTATAAAACTTTGCATGAACAATATACATACATGTACTTTAGTGGCGGGCATTTAGATTTACCCTTGTTCCGTCCGTTCGTCCATCCGTTCTCTTTTGTGTCGCATGTAACTCAAAAAGTATTTGACCGAGAGTCATGAAACTTTACAGGAATGTTGATCAGCATGTGTAGTTGTGCACCTGGGTATTTTCGTCTGGATATTTTTAGTATTTTTAGAGTTATTGCCCTTGACTTAGTAAAATTTTGCAATTTTCAAATTGTGTCGCATGTAACTCAAAAAGTATTTGACCTAGAGTCATGAAACTTTACGGGAATGTTGATCAGCATGTGTAGTTGTGCACCTGGGTATTTTTGTTTGGATATTTTTAGTATTTTTAGAGTTATTGCCTTGACTTAGTAAAATTTTGCAATTTTCAAATTGTGTCGCATGTAACTCAAAAAGTTTTTGACCTAGAGTCACGAAACTTTACGGGAATGTTGATCAGCATGTGTAGTTGTGCACCTGGGTATTTTTGTTTGGATATTTTTAGTATTTTTAGAGTTATTGCCTTGACTTAGTAAAATTTTGCAATTTTCAAATTGTGTCGCATGTAACTCAAAAAGTATTTGACTTAGAGTCACGAAACTTTACGGGAATGTTGATCAGCATGTGTAGTTGTGCACCTGGGTATTTTTGTTTGGATATTTTTAGTATTTTTAGAGTTATTGCCTTGACTTAGTAAAATTTTGCAATTTTCAACTTGTGTCGCATGTAACTCAAAAAGTATTTGACCTAGAGTCATGAAACTTTACAGGAATGTTGATCAGCATGTGTAGTTGTGCACCTGGGTATTTTCGTCTGGATATTTTTAGTATTTTTAGAGTTATTGCCCTTGACTTAGTAAAATTTTGCAATTTTCAACTTGTGTTGCATGTAACTCAAAAAGTATTTGAGCTAGAGTCATGAAACTTTACAGGAATGTTGATCAGCCTTTATTTAATGACAGAAATTTCATATTTGATAGGAAGATAACTTACATGATACTCTTCCTTTTGATTGAGGTAGGGGTCAGTGTGTCATGGTCAAAGATGCAAAAAAGAGATTTCTACATGTTTGCTAATACAGCTTTTACTTTTTGACTGATGTTTTTTTATATTTGGTGGGTGAAAAACCTGCATGGTCTTCTTCCTTTTGATTGAGTTAGGGGTTAGTTGGGTCAAGGTCATCGATCAGTGCTAAAAAAATTTTTCCTCACTTCTGCCCATAAAGCCTTTATTTAAGGACAGATGTCTTTCATATTTGGTTGGAAGATTACTTGCATGTTATTCTCCCTCCGATTGAATGATTTCAACACATTTGCTAAAACAGCCTTTATTTTTTTACTGATATTTTTCATATTTGAAAGGATCATAACTTGCAATGACTTGCCAACTTATATTTTTCACAATTACAAAACGCTCTGACCATCCTTAACTCAATGGTTCAAACTATGTTCAAACTTAATGGTTTGAACAATTTTATTAGTTTGAGATATTGTTATTGAGGGGACATTTGTGTTTAACAAACATGTTCTTGTTTTGTTTTGTTTTTTTAGGTTTTTTTTGAAAGATAATGGTGCACTTATCAGGTTTATTACGGCATAGGTGTGGAAAAAAAATCTGTGGTGCATTTTCTATTATATTTTATATATTTAACATATTAATGAATGTTTATCAAATCACTTATGGTTTACTTAATGTAGTAAATTATGTTAAAACAGGTTAGGAAAAGAGAAAAAGAAAAAAATGAATATAGTGAAGGAAAAGGGGAAACAAGATGAAAGGATTGAGGAGCTACAGAATGCTAGAGATAGAATGTCTAAGCTGCTTAAAGAGGAACAGACTAAAGTCAGTGCTCATCTGAAGACATTGAAGTATTATGAGAGCCAACAGAAAGCCTTTGATCTGGAACGACAGTCAGAACCGTGAAACCAAACAGTCATTAGTGACACTATCACTACAGAGCCTTGAAGTCCTGCTTGATGGTTTGATTTTATTATTATTGATTATACGCTCGAAAGAATTTTGGAGTATAAATGTTATGCACCTCAGGTTGTCTGTCTGTCCGTCTGTTAGCAGGTTTTCTTGTCCGGTCTGTATTTTTTGAACTGGTTATAGGAAATTAAAACTACTTGGCAGAAATGTTAACCATAATGAGACGATGTGCAGAGAACAGGTTTGACCTTCCTTAGGTCAAGGTCACACTCAGTCATTTTGTTTCAATATCATATCTTTTTGTCAGCTCTGTATCTTTTGAACCAATTGAAAGAATTAAAACTTTTTGGCAGGAATATTACTTATATTGAGGCGGTGTGCAGAACATAAGTTTTGACTTCCTACAATCAATATTGGCCCCGCCCCAAGCATTTATTGATTTATAAAGACTTATATAGGAGTTTTCCTGTCTGAACTGTATCTTCTGAAACCGTGGAAGAAAATTCAAACTACTTGGGAGAAATGTTAACCATAATGAGACAATGTGCAGAGCGCAGGTTTGACCTTTCTCAGGTCAACATCAAGGTCACAGTCATTTTGTTTCAATATCAAAAATTTTTGTCCGCTCTGTAACCTCTGAACAGATAGAAAGTAATTAAAAAATTTTGGCAGGAATATTACTTTTATTAAGACGGTGTGCAGAACTTTTGACCTCCTCCCAACCCGGGTATTAATTGATTTATGAAGAATTACATAGGAGTTTTTGTGTCTGGTCTGTATCTTTTGAACCGGTGTTAAGAAATTGGTACTACTTGGCAGAAATGTTAATCATAATGAGAAGATATGCAGAGCATAGGTTTGACCTTCCTCAGGTCTAGGTCAAGGTCACACTTAGTCATTTTGTATCAATTTTCAAAATTTTGTGGCCCCTCTATTTCTTTTAAACTGATAGTATGAAATTAAATCTATTTGGCAGAAATATTTATATATCTGAGATGATGTGAAGTGCACAGTTTTGGACTTCTTCAGGTCAAGGTCACACTGACTGCCTAGTTATTTTTAAAGTTTAACCAGACTACTCCTCTTGTACCACTAACGTAATTTCAATGAAACTTTACAGGATTGATCTTGGCATAATACACGGGTTTTCCGGTTGAATGATATTTGGCAGAGTTATGCCTCTTGAATAAAAAAATGTGTTTTACAATGTTAATGATTTTTATATGCCCGAAAGAATTTCGGGCATATTATGTTATACCCCCTGGCGTCAGTCCGTCTGTCCGTCCGTCCGTTAGCAATTTGGTTTCTGGAGCATAACTTAAGTTCCATTTGGCCCACAATATTCAAACTTCATAGGATGATTGTCCATATTGGGTAGAAGACCTCTATTGATTTTGAGGTCACAAGGTCAAAGGTCAAGGTCACTATTATTTTAAAACTGAAAACAGTTTCCGGAGCATAACTTAAGTTCAATTTGGCCCAAAGTGTTCAAACTTCATAGAATGATTGTCCATATTGGGTAGAAGACCCCTATTGATTTTGGGGCACAAGGTCAAAGGTCAAGGTCACTATCACATTAAAACTGAAAACAGTTTCCGGAGCATAAGTAAAGTTCAATTTGGCCCACAGTTTTCAAACTTTATAGTATGATTGTCCATACTGGGTAGAAGACCCCTATTGATATTGGGGTCACAAGGTCAAAGATCAAGGTCACTATCACCTTAAAACTGAAAACAGATTCCGGAGCATAACTTAAGAGTCATTTAGCCCACAATATTCAAACTTCATAGGATGATTGTCCATATTGGGTAGAAGACCCCTATTGATTTTGGGGTCACAAGGTCAAAGGTCATTATTACTTTAAAACTGAAAACAGTTTCCATACCCTAACTTTAAATCCATTTGGCCCACAGTGTTCAAAATTCTTAGGATGATTGTCTATATTGGGTTAGAACACCCCTTTTGAGTTTGGGGTCACAAGGTCAAAGTTCAAGGTCACTATTACCTTAAAACTGAAAACAGTTTCCGGAGCATAACTTATGTTCCATTTGGCCTACACTATTCACACTTCATAAGAGGATTGCTATTTGAAGGAGGTAATACTTTATTTAATTCCCATGCCTTACAAATGCTTCGTCTTTACTAAAAAAAACACAAACACTTTCGGGCATATAATGCTCCGCCTAGCGGTGCTCTTGTTGTGCCTTCTGCTTCACAGAAGCTGCAACATGTAATTAGCTATCATTAGACAACATATGTGATCACTGATACAGCTCTTGTTATGGGCTTGTATTTACTAACTAGTAAACCTCTTTTGCTTTGGGGTTTCATTTATTGTCAGTTTTCTTGCAATTGGCTTATACATGTATTTACTGCCCAATCTATGTTGCTATGGAATCTGGAGGGGGATATTGTTTTAGCGTTCTCTGTCTGTCCTTCCGTCTGTCTGTCCATCCATCCATCCTCCCGAATTTCATTTCCGCGCCAGTTCTCTGCAAATAATCTGGAATTCAATGAAACTTCAACGCTAAGAGGAGATGCGCATATCGGTCAGACCCGTTAACACAGAGTTATGGCCCTTGATTAGTTATGCAGTATGCATATAGAGCAATAATCTTTTCTGTGCTACTTCTCTGCAACTTTTGGCTGGCATTTAACGAAACTTTATAGGAACCATTAATACCAAGACAAGATGGGCTTTTTGTCGTTGTTCCTTCAACAAAGCGGTCAGACCCTTCAACAAAGGGTTTTGGCTCTTGATTAGTTATAGGGTTTGCATATAGAGCAAGAATCATTTCCATGCTATTTCTCTGCAACTATTAAGAGTTCATTGAAACTTTATGGGAACCATCAACACCAAGACGAGATGGGCATATTGTTTCCTTGTTCCGGTCAGACCCTTCATCACAGGAACATGGGGCGTCCGTGGCCGAGTGGTTAAGGTCGTTGACTTCAAACCACTTGCCCCTCACCGCTGTGGGTTCGAATCCCGACAGGGACTTTGGATTCTTTCATGTGAGGAAGCTATCCAGCTAGCTTATGGAACGTCGGTGGTTCTACTCAGGTGCCCGTTCGTGCCTGAAATAATGCACGGAAAGGCACCTGAGGTCTTCCTCCACCAGTAAAGCTGGAACGTCGCGATATGACCTATAATGTGTCGATGTGACGTAAAACCCAAAACAAACAAACAAACAGGAACATGGACCTTGATTATTTATATTGTATGCATATAGAGCAATATTGCTATTGTTTTGCAACTGCTGGATTGATTTCAACAAAACTTTATAGGAACCATCAATACAAAAAAGGCAATGTCCAGATAATACTATTTAACACAGAGCTATGGCCTCTGTTATTGCCCTGGTTTTTAAATAATGTACAAAGAATATTACTGTTAATGCCATGATAAATATATGAATAAAGCCTTATGTCTCCAGTTGTTGTGTTAGTAATGACCAGTACTCCACAGGGATATAAATTCAACCAATTTGCTCTTGTTCTCACTGCCAATAATTTGCCACTACCTATAATTTTGTCTTGTATTTGCTGTCAGAAATCTTTAGCTATGGGATTTTATTAACTGCCAAACCTCTGTTCCTATGGACTTGTTTTAACTGCCAATCCTCTGTTGCTATGGGCGTATATTTACTGCCAAACATGTGTTTATGGGCTTGTATTTACTGCAAAATCTCTTTTGCTATGGGCTTGTGTTTACTGCCAAACCTCTGTTCCTATGGACTTGTTTTAACTGCCAATCCTCTGTTGCCATGGGCTTATATTTACTGCCAAACAATATTTACTGCCAAACATGTGTTGCTATGGGCTTGTATTTACTGCCAAACCTCTGTTGCTATGGGCTTATATTTACTGCCAAACATCTGTTGCTATGGGCTTATATTTACTGTCAAACCACTTCCACTTGCAGTGGGCTTATATTTACTGCCAAACTTCTATTGCTATGGGCTTGTATTTACTGCCAAACCTCTGTTGCTATGGACTTGCTTTTACTGCCAAACCTCTGTTGCTATGGGCTTATGTTAACTACCAAACCTCTGTTGCTATGGACTTGTATTTACTGCAAAACCTCTGTTGCTATGGGCTTGTGTTTACTGCCAAACCTCAGTTTCTATGGGCTTATATTTACTGCCAAACATCTGTTGCTATGGGCTTCTATTTACTGCCAAACATTTGTTGCTATGGGCTTATATTTACTGTCAAACCACTTGCAGTGGGCTTATATTTACTGCCAAACCTCTGTTGCTATGGGCTTATATTTACTGTCAAACCTCAGTTGCTATGGGCTTATATTTACTGCCAAACCTCTGTTGCTATGTGCTTATATTTACTGTCAAACCACTTGCAGTGGGCTTGTATTTACTGCCAAACCTCTGTTGCTATGGGCTTGTATTTACTGCCAAACCTCTGTTGCTATGGGCTTGTAATGGGCATGTATTTACTGTCAGACCTCAGTTGCTATGTGCTTATATTTACTGCCAAACATCTGTTGCTATGTGCTTATATTTACTGCCAAACATCTGTTGCTATGGGCATGCATTTACTGTCAGACCTCAGTTGCTATGGGCTTATTTACTGCCAAACCTCTGTTGCTATAGGCTTGTTTTTACTGCCAAACCTCTGTTAATATGGGCTTGTATTTACTGCCAAACCTCTGTTGCTTTAATGTCATTAAGCAAATGACGTTAAACGATGTTAGCATTGTCTTTGATGTTAGGAAAAAAAGTTAATTATCCCCCGCCGAAAAGGCGGCGGGGGATATAGAAATAGTCTCCTTCCGTCCTTCCGTCCGTCCTTCCGACCGATATTTTTGTCCGGAGCATATCTCTAAAAGTATTTGAGTTATCAACTTGAAACTTCAAAGGTAGATGGATCTCATTGAGGAGGAGTGCAGTGCTTAAGAATGATAACTCTACCTGCATTATTTTTGAGTTATTGCCCTTTTTTTTTTTTCAAAGATAAATTTTTGTCCAGAGCATAACTCAAAAAGCCTTGAGATATCAAAATGAAACTTCAAAGGTGCACAGATCTCACTCAGGAGGTGTGCAGTGCACACGAATGATAACTCTACCTTTTATAATTTTTGAGTTATTGCCCTTTGTTATTTTTCATACATAATTTTTCACCCGAGTGGAGCATAACTCAAAAGTGTTTGAGATGTCAACATGAAATGTCATAGGTGGATAGATTTTATTGAGGAGGAATGCTGTGCAAAAGAATGATAACTCTTCCCTGTACAATTTTTTAGTTATTGCCCTTTGTTATTTTTCATACTATTTTGTCCGGAGCTTATCTCAAAAAGCATTTGAGGTATCAACTTGAAACTTCATAGGTGGATGGATCTCATTGAGTAAGAGTGCAGTGCACAAGAACGATAACTCTACCCTGCATAATTGTTTAGTTATTGCCCTTTTTTTATTTTTCAAAATTAACTTTTGTCCAGAGCATAACTCAAAAGGCCTTTGAGATATCATTATGAAACTTCATAGGTGCATAGATCTAACTCAGGAGGTGTGCAGTGCACAAGAATGATAACTCTACCTTTTATAATTTTTGAGTTATTGCCCTTTGTTATTTTTCATACTTAATTTTTCACCTGAGCAGAGCATAACTCAAAAAGTGTTTGAGATATCAACATGAAATGTCATAGGTCATAGGTGGATAGATCTTATTGAGGAGGAATGTTGTGCGCAAGAATGATAACTCTTCCCTGTACAATTTTTGAGTTATTGCCCTTTGTTCTTTTTCATGCTATTTTGTCCAGAGCTTATCACAAAAAGTATTTGAGGTATCAACTTGAAACTTCAAAGGTAGATGGATCTCATTGAGGAGGAGTGCAGTGCTTAAGAATGAAAACTCTACCCTGCATTATTTTTGAGTTATTGCCCTTTGTTATTTTTCAAGATTAATTTTTGTCCAGAGCATAACTCAAAAAGCCTTTGAGATATCAAAATGAAACTTCATAGGTGCATAGATCTCACTCAGGAGGTGTGCAGTGCACAATAATGATAACTCTACCTTTTATAATTTTTTAGTTTTTGCCCTTTGTTATTTTTCATACATAATTTTTCACCCGAGTGGAGCATAACTCAAAAGTGTTTGAGATGTCAACATGAAATGTCATAGGTGGATAGATTTTATTGAGGAGGAATGCTGTGCAAAAGAATGATAACTCTTTCCTGTACAATTTTTAGCTCACCTGTCACAAAGTGACAGGGTGAGCTTTTGTGATCGCTTTTCGTCCGGCGTCCGTCCGGCGTCCGTCCGTAAACTTTTGCTTTAAATGACATCTCCTCATAAACCACTAAGCCAATTTCATCCAAACTTCACAGGAATGTTCCTTTTGTGGTCACCTTTAAAAATTGTTCAAAGAATTTAATTCCATGCAGAACTCTGGTTGCCATGGCAACCGAAAGAAAAAACTTTAAATATCTTCTTTTAAAGAACCCAAAGAGCTAGAGCTTAGATATTTGGCATGAAACATCTTCTTATGAGTGTCTACCAAGTTTGTTCAAATAAAAGCCCTGGGGTCAAAATTGGCCCTGCCGCAGGGGGTCATTGATTTTCTCTATATGCATATAGTAAAAACTTAAAAAATCTTCTTTTAAAGAACCCAAAGAGCTAGAGCTTAGATATTTGGCATGAAACATTTTCTAATGAGTGCCTACCAAGTTTGTTCAAATAAAAGCCCTGGGGTCAAAATTGGCCCTGCCCCAGAGGGTCATTGATTTTCCCTATATGCATACAGTAAAAACTTAAAAAATCTTCTTTTAAAGAACCCAAAGAGCTAGAGCTAAGATATTTAGCATTAACATCTTCTAGTGAGTGTCTACCAAGTTTGTTCAAATAAAAGCCCTGGGGTCAAAATTGGCCCTGCCCCGGGGGTCATTGATTTTCCTTATATGTGTATAGCAAACACTTAAAAACCTCTTTGAAAAAATCCCAAATAGCTAGAGTTTACATATTAAGCATGAAACATCTTCTAGTGAGTGTCTACAAAGTTTGTTCAAATTAAAGCCCTGGGGTCAAAATTGGCCCCGCCCCGGGGGTCATTGATTTCCTTAAATGTGTGTAGAAAAAACTTAAAAAAATCTTCTTTGAAAAAAACCCAAATAGCTTGAGTTAGATATTAAGCATGAAACATCTTCTAGTGAGTGTCTACAAAGTTTGTTCAAATAAAAGCCCTTGGGTCAAAACTGGCCCCGCCCCAGGGGTGTCATTGTTTTTAACTATATGTGTATAGTAAAAACTTAAAAATCTTCTTTTAAAAAACCCAATGAGCTAGAGCTTAGATGTTTAGCATGAAACATCTACTTATGGGTGTCTTCCAAGTTTGTTCAAATAAAAGCCCTTGGGTTGAAATTAACTCTGCCGGGGGGGGGGGGAAGGTCATTGTTTTCCTTATATGTGTATAGCAAAAACTTAACATCATGAAACATCTTCTAATGGGTGTCTTAATTCCAAGTTTGTTTAAATAAAAGCCCTGGGGTTTAAACTGACCCCGCTTCGGGGGCCTATATACAGGTGAGCAACCTCAGGGCCATCATGGCCCTCTTGTTTAGTAATTGCCCTTTGTTCTTTTTCATACTATTTTGTCCGGAGCTTATCTCAAAAAGCATTTGAGGTATCAACTTGAAACTTCATAGGTGGATGGATCTCATTGAGGAAGAGTGCAGTGCACAAGAACGATAACTCTACCCTGCATAATTGTTTAGTTATTGCCCTTTTTTTATTTTTCAAAATTAACTTTTGTCAAGAGCATAACTCAAAAGGCCTTTGAGATATCATTATGAAACTTCATAGGTGCATAGATCTAACTCAGGAGGTGTGCAGTGCACAAGAATGATAACTCTACCTTTTATAATTTTTGAGTTATTACCCTTTGTTATTTTTCATACTTAATTTTTCACCTGAGCGGAGCATAACTCAAAAAGTGTTTGAGATATCAACATGAAATGTCATAGGTCATAGGTGGATAGATCTTATTGAGGAGGAATGTTGTGCGCAAGAATGATAACTCTTCCCTATACAATTTTTGAGTTATTGCCCTTTGTTCTTTTTCAAGCTTTTTTGTCCAGAGCTTATCTCAAAAAGTATTTGAGGTATTAACTTGAAACTTCAAAGGTAGATGGATCTCATTGAGGAGGAGTGCAGTGCTTAAGAATGATAACTCTACCCTGCATTATTTTTGAGTTATTGCCCTTTGTTTTTTTTCAAGATAAATTTTTGTCCAGAGCATAACTCAAAAAGCCTTTGAGATATCAAAATGAAACTTCAAAGGTGCACAGATCTCACTCAGGAGGTGTGCAGTGCACACGAATGATAACTCTACCTTTTATAATTTTTGAGTTATTGCCCGTTGTTATTTTTCATACATAATTTTTCACCCGAGTGGAGCATAACTCAAAAGTGTTTGAGATGTCAACATGAAATGTCATAGGTGGATAGATTTTATTGAGGAGGAATGCTGTGCAAAAGAATGATAACTCTTCCCTGTACAATTTTTTAGTTATTGCCCTTTGTTCTTTTTCATACTATTTTGTCCGGAGCTTATCTCTAAAAGCATTTGAGGTATCAACTTGAAACTTCATAGGTGGATGGATCTCATTGAGGAAGAGTGCAGTGCACAAGAACGATAACCCTTCCCTGCATAATTGTTTAGTTATTGCCCTTTTTTTATTTTTCAAAATTAACTTTTGTCCAGAGCATAACTCAAAAGGCCTTTGAGATATCATTATGAAACTTCATAGGTGCATAGATCTAACTCAGGAGGTGTGCAGTGCACAAGAATGATAACTCTACCTTTTATATTTTTTGAGTTATTGCCCTTTGTTATTTTTCATACTTAATTTTTCAAGTCAATTTTTTTCTCAAAAGTATTTGAGGTATCAACTTGAAACTTCATAGGTGGATAGATTTAACTGAGGAGGGATGCAGCACACAAGAATGATAACCTACCCTGCATTATTTTTCAGTTATTGCCCTTTGTTATTTTCAGCCATCAGTATTCCCCGTACGAAAAAAACTCCTGTTTTACAACTGTAAAACGACTGAAAAACACCTGTTTTTGTAAAAATACAGGTCTTAGGGACCTGTGTTTGCTGAATTTGACATTTTGACTAAGAAATACAGGTGTATTTGAACAATTTTACAGGTGTATTTTTGAGACAAGACCTATGTTTTAGATGTACACATGTAATTCTGATACTTAGAAAATATTGAGCTGATATTTTGTGCTGAAAATAATCTAAGTCCAAAACTACAACTGTATTTTCAATGATACAGATGTACAATACACACTTAGAAAATCTTTTAGAGAAATTGTTCTTATTTAAATACTTTAATATCTTTGATGCAATTATACAGACTGCATGCACATTATTTACACTTAGGATTTAATTTTTAACATTCATAATGTAAGCAACTTTGAACTAAGAGTACTATCTAAATTTGAATATACATGTACATTGTATATGATTATTTAGTTTTAAAATATATGAGATAGTTCACATAGGCATGTCCTTGTTGTTCTTTTAAGTATAAAAAGAACAACAACAAAAACTATAACAACAACAAACTGCTACATGTTCTTATTCAAGACTCCAAATTTGCAGACATTATGAGTTATTCTTCACTCTGTTAAGTTAATTGTGTATGAAATAAACTCATACATTAAGCTCTCTCAGTCTAGTTTGTAATATAAATGACCTGTTAAGTAGGATAAATAAATAAACACTGCCTCTACTACTCTACAATGATTTTACACAACTGACTGATTTTACACCTTGCACTGACCAGTCTGATAATGGTAACCACCTGTTTTCCCACCATAAATTCTGCTACAGTCCAGACTCTTCCATTTGATTTTTTTCTGGGGGGAAACAACTTTATAAATTTTAAATGAAGTCTGTTTAGAAGGAAATTGCAAAATTATCTTTAAAAACTTATTATGAATTTGAAATTCTACATTACACTTTTTTTTCTCATATGTCTATATGATTGTGAAAGTAAAATGATGGGTGCTTTGATTTGTGGAATATCCCTGTTTAACATTATGGATGATGAATCAGTCCAGTTCTTAAACAGTTGTAAAATTTGAAATCTGAGGTATTTGTGGAAATAGTGCTCATGTATCACAAAGGATCTTATTGATAATTAAGAAATTGTGGAGATATAAGCAATTTTCTAGGCAATATTTTGTATAAAATGTTTGGGTGTAAATTCTTAAACTTTTCAAAGAAAAAAATCAAGGCTACAGTCTTGTTAATGAAAATGACAATATTCTGGATTATGGGATATGCTGGTTGCAAATGAAATTTGAATCTTGGACAAGAAGATGAAAACCAGAATTATAAAAAATCAGGTAATAACCTTTGGATACATTTATGCAAAAAACAAGTATTATTTCAGGTCTGCTAGCAATTATTTTTATCAACTTTATTCTGAAAAAAATAATATTTTACATTCTATTTACCAAGTTGGAAAATAATTTTTAAATGTCACCAATAGCATTTAATTAGATACTACAATATTGACTGTTAACTGCTTTATATTTTTGAATACAGTCTTGAAGAGATGATATTAAATACATTTATACTTAACTTCTAATTAATAGGTCATAATTTATTTTCATATCTTTTATGATGAACTATGAATTTTGTTCTTAAAGGTCACAGTACACCCCCCAGAGACGTTGATCTAGTACATGAAACATTTAAGCAAAGGACTAAAACAGACATGGTAAAACGAAATTGTAGTTGAACTAATTAGAATAGTTTTGACAGAAATTCATGGTTAAACAAAATAAGTCTACCTTAATTATTAAAGTTAAGTTACCAGTTTACCACTAATAGAAACAGCTCAGTAAATATCTTTTATCAGGCAATGCATTAAGTAGGAAAATTAATACAATTTTGTATTCATTAATTGTCAAAACATAATTATATAGGTTGAAGTTAATTGGTACGTATTTAAAAAAATGAATTGGTCAGGCACTGAATATGTGCATTGATGACATTAGTACAAAATGCAAGCATTGAAAGTTACATTTAGTATTCATTTAATGATAAACTATTGATGTTTTATTTGATTCAGGTGAAGCTGCTTTAAACAGGATCTCAAATCACAATGACAGGGACCAGTTAAGAAGAGAAAACACTTGCAAATGCTTTATTCCAACTGGCAATAAATTTTTACAAGAAAAAAAACTTTATTAGCATTTGTGAATTTTTCTTCAAATGAAAGGATATGCCTGCAGTGTTATTCATGACTTAGATTTTATTGATGCAGTATCAGTAGTGTAAGACTGTAACAGAATGTAATAAAATATAGTAATCCATTTAAGACAAAGTGAAAATTTGTTATATTTATCCCCATCTTTAGTGATAGTGATTCTAGTTCAGTGATATTTCCGCTCACCTTAGCACAGAGTGCCATTTTGAACTATTGTGATTGTATAATGTCTGCTATTTGTACCTTAATCTTGTAAAAAGATATTTTCTCCTCAACCATTTCTTATTTTCAAAGATTGAGTAGCAACAAATGCACAAAATTTCTGACCAAAGTGTATTTATCCCAATGAAAAAGATATTTGCACCAAACATGCCAAATATGTTTGCATTTATGTGTGGTTTTCATCCCTTAAACAATAAGGGCACCTGTATTTTATTTTTGACCTGTAAAATTTTACACCTGTATTTTTTAGCTGAAAAAATTTTACACCTGTATTTTTAGACCTGTAAAATTTTACACCTGTATTTTAAACAGCTGTAAAACAGTACAACTTTTTTTCGACCCATAGAAAAAAACAGTTAATTTACATATTTCGTTCATAGTACAGGTGTAAAACAGGTGTATTTTTGAAAAAACAGGTGAAATTTGCTATATGTTTATCAAAACTGAAGAAAAATACAGCTGTAATTTTTAACAGAAAAACAGGTGTATTTTAGGCAAAATTACAGTAGTAAAATTTCGTACAGGCCACATAGGTTTCAAATCTGTAATCACTATAGCCATCAGTTTTCATTACCAAAAGACCTCTTAAAATGGAATTATTCTGCTCTACTACATATACATTCTTCCAATGAGCAAACACATTCGGCGGGGGATGGCCATGTTGACATGGCTCTTGTTACTTTTGAAATGTTAAAGTTAAATAGGAATTAATAACAATAAGCAAATTTCAAAAGATTAACTTTATTTCAAAAGCAATTGAAATTGATATTTTTAAAACTTGAATATGTCAATTTATAAAAATAGTAAATGCGATGGAAAATGCACAGACACTTGGGGTTTGGAGCTCAAAACGCCTTTAAAATCCAAATAAAATGCATATTTGTCAATCCCAGCACATGTACTGATCATATATATCAAAAAAACTTAATATAAGCCGATTTGAAAAAATTTCATATTTCAACATCTATAATAATTATAGATGTTGAAATATGAAATTTTTTCAAAACGGCTTATATTAAGTTTTTTTGATATATATGATCAGTACATGTGCTGGGATTGACAAATATGCATTTTATTTGGATTTTAAAGGCGTTTTGAGCTCCAAACCCCAAGTGTCTGTGGGAAAATGTGCCAATGTAGACCAATCCAATATAAATTTAGTCTTAAATTTATGCTAAAAATAAAGCTTTAAGAAAACTCTATGGTTATAGTTATTTGTCAAATGAAAAACAAAATAGAATGTGTTCTCATTATTTAAGGTGCTGAATCTGATGCAGATGACATCATTTCCAGTGCCGGGGAAGTTGGGAGTGCCGTCCAACATTTGCCAAGGAAAGTGACATTGATGAAAAGTGAATATGAAAGCTGAAATTAGAAAAACATCAAATGAAGGAACATTACGAGAAAATTCAACAGACCGATATGTTGAAAAATAAGAAAATTAATGACCTAACAAAACAATGTGCAATATTTCGGGAGCAATTGGAGAGTATGAAAATGCAGACATGTTGTGCATTAACACCAAAATTTGAACATCCTGAGGGCAGCGAGAATATTAACTTGAACTTGACACCAGACTTGTTCACATCACCTGTCAAAAATACACAATCTGAGCATTCAGAGAAGCCAAGTACTTCCTGTGATACTGCTTTATCTGAAAGATCACTTGGGAAATCCCAGAAAAGATCGTGTGATAGTGAAGACACAGAGAACCAGGAACAAACAAAATACCTCAAAATTACGTCTGCAGCGGAGAAAAAAGCTTAAAAGTTGAAGCGTTTCAAAAGTGAAAGTGCTATCAAAGGTTTTAATTCTATAACAACATTAGCTTCCATGAATATATTTAAGAAACATGAACTTGGCGGGCACAGTAACAATCAATGTAGCATTGTACAGAAGGGTTTTGACAGCCTTGGAGGTCATAACACGCATATTTATTAAAACCCTATTGGAAACCCATTTAAAAAGCCGACAGTCAAGAAAAGCTTTAGTCAAAGTAAACTGTCCAAGTTCAGTAAAACACCATCCTTAACCAAAACTTGATAATGTTGTGATTTTTGATGAATAGAACTAATTATTGCGGCTCAGTTTCTAATTTACTAACATGTTGACTTGGGAATATAATTATACATGTTATATATACAATCATTGTTACAGAGATAGTATGCTGAAATGTGTCATTTACTATCAAAAGACAGGAACATAATAAGGCTATAGTGTTTGCATGCCAGTTGTAACACTTATTATTAAATGATTTCATTCCAATAGTTATTATTTAATGGTATAATTCTAATTACAGATGTGTCAGTAACAGTTTTCTATTGTTGCTCTTATATTTTCACTGGTACTTAACTCTTATATTTTCACTGGTACTTTACTCTTATATTTTCACTGGTACATTAAAAACTTTGAAAACGGACCCTGTCGGACAAGGCCAAAAGTCTGGTTTTCAGTGAGGATTCTGGTTTTCAGAGGTTTTATATACAATACAGTCATCTTTTATAATTACAGTATGTTTGTAAATGTACTTCTAAATGGTCTTCTGTTTTCTTTTATCTATGTTTATGATAGTCTAAGTACCAGACTTAAGTTTATTTTAATATGACTACAAAATATGTTGATTTAGTTCATTTCAAATTTTAACTATTTTATTTCATATAAAATGATTTATTTAATAAATAATCACATAATAATAACAATTTGCACTAGTCATCTGTTCTATTGAGCATTCATAACATTTATACATGAATGATTTATGTGTACAATATGCATATATTCATCTGGAGTAAGTTCATACATAAGATAATTAAATAGAGGATATTTGTTTAGTTCAGTGTAAGATCGGAATATATTTCACCGAGTGAGCACCAAAAGGTATATTTCACGAGTGGCGCAGCCACGAGTGAAATATGAACTTTTGGTGTTCACGAGGTGAAATATATTTCGATCTTACATTAAACTAAACAAATTTTCTTTTTATCATATGCAAAAAAACGTTTAAAAAGACATTTTAACTTAGTACTAAATGAAAAGGGCGCCAAATATAATATAACGTGACGTCATTTTCGACATCAGGTCATTAAGTTGGTTTCCAGTAAGTACTGTGAACGCTTGTATTTCACTGAAACAACGTACTGGGCTCAAATATTCAAAACAGTGAAATTATCAAATCGATAATTTCACTGTTTCAAACAGTGAAATTACCAGCTTTTAACTCACTGATATATTTCTATAAACCACCGAAAAGCATGTAATAAATTATGTTTAAACATTTATTTAATATGCATGTAACAAACATTCATTTAATTTGTGAACATTTAATTATGTATTCTTTAGGTTTATATGTTTTTCTCAGTATTGTACTTTAGTCTTATATTTTCACTGATACTTAGTTTACAAAGGTTAATTGATATGAAACTCGCCTGTAAGTATCTGCACATTCATAGTAGTGCTAATTTTGGTCTGTCTGTCTGCCGGTCTGTCCGTCAGTATACCACATGGTTTCCGCTGATTATCTTAAAAACTATTTATAACAAAGTCTTCATATTTAACATATTGATTAGTTATATGAAGAAGATGACCCTTATTGATTCTAGGGTCACTAGTTGGTCAAGGTCACACGGGCATTAAATGTTAGAATGGTTTCCGCACATTATCTTGAAAACTATTTATCACAAAGTCTTTATATTTGGTTTCCGCTCATTATCTTGAAAACTATTTATCACAAAGTCTTTATATTTATATTTTTCAAAATGATTGGTTATAACTAGTAGATGACCAGTAATGATTTTTTGGTAACTAGTTCAAAGGTCATGGTCACAGGGGTCTTACATGTCAGAGACAAGTTGCCATATAATAGGCAAATTCACACAGAAATTCATAGCTTTCAACAGCAACTTCCAAATGTATACTAATCAACATCAAGGTCAATGTGAATATGTTTAATTCCTTTTTAGCTCGACTATACGAAGTATATGGAGAGCTGTCCTACTCATCCCGTCATCGGCGTCCGCGTCCAGATTTCAGATTAAAGTTTTGGTGCAGTAAAATATTTTTATCTATAACTGTCAAACTTCAAATATATATTCCTTATCATCAATGGCATCTTATGTGATAAGGTTCATAACTCTAGCACCAATATTTTCAGATTTATCTCCCCTTGTACTTAGAATTTTCCTTAAAAAATACTATTTTTACTGTTTCTTCTTTATTTCTTAAAGGGTCAACCTCATACTTCAAATATATGTACCTTATTATCATCCCCATCTTATGTGACAAGGTTCAAAACTCTAGCACCAATATTTTAAGATTTATCTCCCCTTGAACTTAGAATTTTCCTTAAAAAATACTATTTTTTTTACTGTTACTTCTTTATTTCTTAAGGGATCAACCTCATACTTCAAATATATGTACCTTATCATCATCCCCATCTTATGTGACAAGGTTCATAACTCTAGCACCAATATTGCAAGAATTATCTCCCCATAAACTTAGATTTTTAACTAGAAAAATGTTATTTTTTACTAAAACTTTTTTAGTTTTAAAGGTATCTACCTCAAACTTCAAATACTTATTCTTTATCATCAATTACATTTTATATGACAATGTTCTTAACTCTTGAAGCAATTTTTACAGATTTATCTCTCTTTGAACTTAGGATTTTCTTTAAGAAATAATATAACTTCCTTACTTTTTAAGGTATCTACTTCAAACTTCAAAATATATATTTCTTATCATTACACACATGTTGTGTGACAAGGTTTCATAACTCTAGCTTGACTATTTCTAGAATTATTTCTCTTGATCTTGGAATTTATGTTAACAAATGTTATTTTTTTTTACTATAACTTAATATAATTATACATAATTGATTTTTTCTTTCATAGTTTTGTCCTCCTTACTGCGTCAGTATTTTATTAGTCAAGCTTGGCTGTCTCCTGTGACAGCTCTTGTTTATGACTAATGCTGCATGTAAAACTTTTCCAATCAAAGGCAAGAAAGTTGTCAACATCAATGGTGTACAAGT
>NW_026853959.1:0-24558 GCF_026571515.1 Ruditapes philippinarum
TCTCCGCACCAAATATTTTGCACTTGATACTTCCTTCATGAATGTTTGGAATATGTGACGATTATTAGAGCCACGCTAATTGTCCGCTTCCATATTTTTAACAACATGCACTGATATAGTATGAGGAAGCATGGTCGCAGTCACAGTTGTGTTTAATCTCACGATCTCTTGGTGGAGAGGAAATTACCTAAACAATTTAGTCAACACTCTCTTTCTTCTATTGTTACTTATCACACACCCGTGCCGATTTTGCGACTCCATAAATATGTTATTGCACGACCGTGCATATATTTTGACGTGACGTCATTAGCGTTATACAAACATAGTGTAAAGACGCGCTAAATGTTAGCGTTATACTATAGGCGCGTCAATGATCATTTTAAACGGTCTTAATTTTTGGTATGTGATAAATAGAATATTAAATTCGTATATGTTCATTACTGAATTTATTGCACTCGTTGAATAAAATAATAATATGCTCGCCAGAGGCTCGCATAATATAATTTTATTCAACTCGTGCAATAGATTTAGTATTGAACTTACACTCATTCAATATCCTCTATTTACTGCATTCAATATATTACACTAGGATTGTCCCAAAATGCCGCAGACTACAATATTTTCTCCTCAACCCGTCGTCATAACTAAATAAAATTTACCCGACATCTTCCTTGGTCATTTGTGAATTTAACTTCTTAGAATCATGCAAAAGCTAATATTTTTACGGCTTTAACAGAACAGCTTACCCGGAGCACGATAAAATATAAGTCAGTGTTGAGAGCATGCCTTTTAAAGGGACTCCACTGAGGTTAACAAGCCTAAAAACAAAACATTTGATTTGATTTTTTACATAAATGAACTGGGGCACTTAAACTGAAATATATGCAAAAATAGTTAAGAAATAAACTATCAAATAAATTGAAAATCGAATTTTTATGCTTTTCTGAGCCCGATTTGAGTGAAAAGCGTTTAAACGATTTTCATTTTGGGTCACTTTTTTACAGTTTGAATTATTATTCTGGAAAAACGCGACTGATCTGTAATTTTGCACAAAGATTAGTGGTCTAAACCTACGACAAATGGTACATTTATCTGGGAAAAAAATGCAGTCTCATCATTTCAAAAAACCTCAGTGGAGTTCCTTTAAAGCTACATGCCTGCAGATGAGTCAAAATACTCAAATCAAATCAAACTTGAGAAAAATGTTATAAGATGTAAGGGAAGTAAAAAGTTTCAAGATTCAAGTAATATTTTATATATACTTGTTCGATTAATTACTTATTTTTCATAATTTACATCAATATTTCTACTGCGTTACTAACGCAGTAGAGGCAATTTATGCATATTTTGACGACTTTTTGGTAATTTACGTGGTTTGTAAGTGCCATTGATATCCTTTAGGTTACTTCACAATAGTACACATTCAAATTTATTTTCAAAATTTTCATGAAATTTAGCGTAAATCTGGAGGCGTGCTGCTTTAAAAGCCTGCTCGTACATTGTTGCGTTTTCTTACGTGTGTGTTTCAGATTTCTTTTTATACTGCAAAACAACAGGTGTCTTAGTGCCGTGAGGCGGTTGTAAAGATTTTCCCGTTTTTCATTTAAGTGTTGTTTTAATCCTTCGGAGCCATCGATTCCATTTACTGCTTTAACAATATGACATCCCTAAAAACCGCCGAAAACAGCAAAAATGTTGTATATAGCCGCATGGTTTGATTGAGGCTGTTCATGGATGGTAATTGAAAATGCAATAACAACAAGAGCACCATCTGTGGGAGCAAAACAGACTGGTGGAGACTGGCCTAAATCATAATGTTTTTGATAAATGAAGTTTTTAGGCAAGTGTCAACACAAATATGCCTTATTATAGGATAAGCTTACATCTATTTAAGTGTATTTACAAATGAGGACAAGTGTGTAGGCCTCATAATGAGGACACTATGTTTTACAAGTGAGGACATCATATGGTCAAGATCACACAACACATTCACTTCAGAAATACTACATGTAGTTCAAACCAATTTTAACTAGCAAATAAGTGTCGGACAATTTTTAAGAAATTTTCATATGCAATAGTGGTTCTTTTAAAAACCTAATGACCTCAGGGCTATGTTCCTGAAGATCACTCTTGTGCAGTTTTGTTAAAATCCACCATGTAGTTTTTGAGATGATACAATAACTTCATAAAGGGGTATTTTACCCCCACATTTGCCTTAACTACCCGGTACTCCTAAAATAAAAAAAAAATGTTGGTTTGATATCCCTTACCAAGAGGGTAAACATTACCATCAGTTTCAAACACAAGTGTATTGTTTAAAGAATTGGTGGATAATGACAAATAATGGACACAATGCCATCATTTACGTTCAATTTTGTGCACTAAGTATTTTGTCAAGCTAAAAGGAAACTAAGTACCAGCACATTTTCCACAGACCATCATTTCTTCCCCTTTACCTTCACTACAACAGAAGTTTACAATTTGTAAAATTGTTTATCAAGTACTTCCAAATTAAATTACAAGAGCGATCAGTGATCACATGTGTTGCCTCATGATGGCCAATTTCATGTTGGGACAAGTTTTGTGACAGACGGAGAAGTGATCGGAGTAGTGGCGACATAAATTCCTGTAAAGTTAGGATGAAATTGCCCCAGTAGTTTCTGAGGAGTAGTTGGGACAAGTATTGTGACAGACGGACAGACAGACAGACAGACAGTGCAAACCTAGACTTGGTACTGATCATTCCTGTAAAGTTTGGATAAAATTACGCCAGTAGTTTATATATGAGTTTAAAAGATTCTTCAAAAAGGGATTGAAAAAAAAATGCGTAAGGAAGTAACATTTTCATTAAAAATGTCAGTTAACATAAAAGTTCAAATAAACATTTAAAACTGTGCACATGGTCCAAATCATATTACTACAAAATAAAAAAAGAATAAAAAAAATAAATTCACTAATTTGACATTGACTGTCAATGTTAAAATGGTCCAAGGTCATCTTTAAATTATTCAAAATGCTTGCTTTGTAGCAAGTTTGTTTTTTTCAGGTAAAATTCAACTCCGTACATAAAAAAAATAAAACATATTTTTTTTTACCGAAATTGACATTGACTGTCATGGTCAATTAAAGGTCGAGGTCAAATTATTCCATATTTGATATGCTTTTTTGTAGCAAGTCTTGTTTTATCTGATTCAATACATAAACAACAAACTTAAAGCAATTTATCAAAAATTTAATAATTTGACCTTTATTGTAAAGGTCATTTAATAGCTTGAGGTGAGAAGTCAGTTCAACGTTTCACAAGGTATTATCCGTAAGGTTGTTTTGTCCTAGTATGAAAATAACCCTTTCAGTAATCACTAAGTTATATTCAGTAATATTAAAAAAACAGCGAATATTCAATTTTTTGACCTTCAAGATCAAATTCAAAAATATTCAGAAATCAAATAATGTTTGATATACATAAAGGTATTATCCTAAAGCACGCTGTCATATAATATGAAAATCTGGAAACAAAGTGATCCTTCGGTAGCATTAATCACAACAAAATTACATAAGAATTGCAGAATCGGTTTGATTGAGTCTGTACATGAGGGATAATGAATAAGTGCAACATCCCTCACGCCCCCTAGCACCGGCTTGAGCGGTACTCAATTCTCAACACTCAATAGTGTTGGCATCAATGATCCCGAAGGACCAGAAAAAATATAAAAACACTGAAGTGAAGTACGGGGCAACTTTTTACAGCTACCACACAGCACTTGACACCTGCTGTTGTGAAGTATAAAAATCTGGAAACAAAGTGATCCCTCGGAAGCATTAATCACAACAAAATTACATAAAAATTGCAGACTCGGTTTGATTGAGTCTGTACATGAGGGATAATGAATAAGTGCAACATCCCTCACGCCCCCTAGCACCGGCTTGAGCGGTACCCAATTCTCAACACTCAATAGTGCTGGCATCAATGATCCCGAAGGACCAGAAAAATATAACACCACTGAAGTGAAGTACGGGGCAAATTTTTACAGCTGCAACACAGCACTTGACACCTGCTGTTGTGAAGTATAAAAATCTTGAAACAAAGTGATCCCTCGGAAGCATGAATCACAACAAAATTAAATAAAAATTGCAGACTCGGTTTGATTGAGTCTGTACATGAGGGATAATGAATAAGTGCAACATCCCTCACGCCCCCTAGCACCGGCTTGAGTGGTACTCAATTCTCAACACTCAATAGTGCTGGCATCAATGATCCCGAAGGACAATGAAGTCAATCTATTCTTTAACAACAAATATATTGTCAGTTTCACCAGAAAATTAAGAATTTCAATAATTTGACCTTCAAACTCAAGGTCATTTTTGATTGAATGTCAGTGTTAGTCTTTTTAACTTGAAGGTCTATCCGAGAAGATTGTTGTGTTACAGTATAAAGACAATCCATGCAAAAATAATAAAGTTAATAGCAATAATGTGCAAAAATCAAGCAAAATTTAGACATTTAACCTTGAAGGTCAAGGCCATATATGAATGAAGGTCAAGTTTAGTCTGGTATTTTTTAGATCTTGTCCCAAGGTATGTTGTGGCCAAGTATGAAGACAATACACTTATAAGTAAAAAAGTTATGGTCAACGTTATTTTGTTTTGAGACGGCAGCGGAACGCCGACATTACTGTAAAAAAAACTTCTATGCACCTTTTTACTCAAAACAATTAGTTTAACTTTTGTTAAATTAATTATATTAAACGTTTTTGCAAATATACCTACTTTGTGCATGTGTTGCAGAAAGATTTCTGTTGCGCTTGTTCAGCCAAAGACAACTCCGTTGCGTTCTTTAGTGATACCCTTGCGCATGCGCAAAAAGCAAGTGTGTTTAATTTTTAACTCCGTAAAAATGGCAGACATAAAGTGGAAGTCCGCACACTGCTAAACATACTTGAAAGTTAACGTCAACTGAGACCGAGTCTGCTGACAAGTTTTTTTAAAAATATAACGTAAAAAACGAATTTTAAACAGTATATTAGTGATGACCAACTGAGGACGTCCTCACTGTTCCAAAATGTCCTCAGTTGCTGCTGTGTTGTCTGGCGTATGTCCTTAGTCTCATACGTATGCACACACACGCACACACACACACACACACACACACGCACACATGAAGTAGACTACAGATAAACGTAATTTTGTTTAAACTGGCTGAACATAACGGCCAGGTGGCTATCTTTAATGGGAATAAAAACAGGTACAGATGTAATTAATTTTTAACATTATAATTATCTGTTCTTATTTCATACTGCAGTGCTGAAGTAAGTAATTGTTTTTCTTTTTTTAACATGCAAGTGAAGAGTATAGATAGCTCTTGTATGCGTTCATGCAATTGACATATCACAGTGGTAAACATTTTAAAAAACCAGTTGTTGTTTTCTGGAACCCGGCAACTGACGGATTTTCCCATTAAATACGGCTGTGCAAACCAACTGTTAAGGTTATTCTTTCACGATGCACTCGGCCTGTCGTTCACAAAATAGTAATCATCTAAATTTGTGTGAAAACATGCGTGGAAATATAAAGATTCTGTATGCTACTTAAAGCCATGGTTGTTCCTTTTCTGCCATCGATCTCGAAACATAAAAATTGTATACGTTGTATGTTCGATACTGCCACAATGAGATAGCAGGCATTTACGGTTATAAAACTTATTTTATAAGATCATTTTATTTCTTGACACCAAAATAAGAACAGGACTCGATATGAAAGCGATTTTTGTTAACGAAATGTAGCTATTTTTGTTTTTATGAATTAAATCAAATGCAGCATTAATGTAGCTTAACTTCGTTTAATGTTTACTTAGATTATGCTTACAAGTCATCATTTTCAAAAGGTTCTTCGTTTTAGGGGCGGATGCCATCTAAAATCAGTTTCAGTGTTTCTATAAATCTTACAGGGAAGAACTACATATTAGAATAATTTGCATAAGTCATTCTAAATTACAAATTGAAATCTGGGAATCGCATCGGCAATTCAAAAATAAAAGGTAAAGGATAGTTCTTGCCATTCTAAAATAAAAATTTTAAGGATAGTTCTAAAGTAAAAATTGTATAGGATTGTTCTTGTCTTTATATGATAAAATGTAAAGGATAGTTCTTTTAACTTTCTTGTTAAATTCCTGAGATACCATACTTCCTTACACAAAACAATTTACGCTGCGGCTACACCTCATTACAAGTTCTAGTGAATAGTTTATTTTACATGACGACTTTATTATTTAACACATCAACTTACTGAGTTATCATTTTTATCCAAAATAACGAGACCACCAATAACGTTCATGATCCAGTAAGTTAACTCATGCACTTAAACAGTAATATTTTTTATGTGTTTATTGTTGTTGTTTGTGTCATTTTTGTCTCAACATGATTCTACAGTATTTTCTTCGGAGTGAAATTCTTTTCGAGGTATGCCTGCTGCAATCCAACTAGACTCATATAACATTGGATCGTAACATTCTCTTTTTGCGAACTTGATGCGGATGATTGTACTTCATCTTTGTCTTTAAAACATATCATATATATAATAAAATAAAATTATAGTTAACAAATGAACATGATCATATTTTGTATTAAAAAATACCTGCAAGTGCGATTATTTATCTGTAAATATACAAATTCAATTATTATGAGTGAATAAACAATGATAATAATGAAGAAGATTCTTTCCAATCATTAAACAATGAGCAACTTGATTGTTTAGTTCTAAATTAGATAATTTTACTTACAAGAGCTTTGGTATCCAGAATCTGAAGTTCAAAAAGACAATATTTCATTTTGTTTTACGTTTGACAAAGTTTATAAGTCACTTAGCTATCATTTTTGCATTAGATTTATCTGGAATAGTCAATGTGTTGCCAACAAACTTGCTGTTAATGAATGTTTTTGCCACTCTGCCGAAGGTAAAACATTGACAAGGATGATAGAAAATTATTTTTGATACTAAGTTAATTGCGTGTTGAAATACAGTTTAAGTATTTAATGTAAAGCTACACAACTTAATGTCCATAAAATCCAACGTATTAAGCATGAAGCAATAATGAGTGATATGGATGTAAAATTGTAAATTGTACCTACATGTTGAGTTGCCAAGACTTGTGTCTGAAATTATAAAGACATTGGTCATTTTAAGAGATCTGTACAATTAACGTTACAAAGTTTATTTTTGTTTATTTTTACAAATCCAAGTCTAAGTGGAAATATGTATGCCTCATCTTTAAAGAAATAATCGGTTCTGGTAAATTAATATTAATTTTACAGTTCGTCGCATGAATATAATAAACAGCTTATCCCAGTTTTACCATTTTAAGAAACACGTCTTTCAATATCCAAAAACGATTATATCTGTTGTCCTTAGTCCATTTGAAAGAAAAATGCGTAGGATTATTGGTAGATAAAAAATGTAATGAAACATTAAATGTATGATTAGTGTCTTATTGATTTATTTAAGATTTTCTCATATTATAGTGAATATACTCCCATAATATTGGAGATAACAGTCTAAAACACAGGAGAGAGAAACATTCGGGGGCAAAAAGATTATTTTATTGAACTTCCGTCTAATACTCAATTTTGTAGGGGATATCTCAGTTTTATATAGTAAGTAAATGGACATGTCACATGACATATTGCTGTTTCCCGATTAGATGAATTTGTTTGTTTGTTTGATTGGATTTTAAGTCCCGCCGACACAGTATAGGTCATATCGCGACATTCCAGCTTTTCTGGTGGAGGTAGACCTCAGGTGTCCCTCCGTGCATTATTTCAGACACGAACGGGCACCAGTAGAACCACTGACGTTCCGTAAGCTAGCTGGATAGCTTTCTCACATGAAATAATCCAAAGTCCCTGTCGGGATTCGAACACACAGCGGTGAGGGGCAAGTGGTTTGAAGTCAATGACCTTAACCACTCGGCCAGACGGCCACAGACGCCCCCGATTAGATGAATTTAACCTTTAGCCTTACACTGATTTAACTTCAGGACATATACACGGCCAAAGATTTACAACCTTTTACAAAACACGAACATGAGGAAAAATTTGATTGATGGGGGTAGGGGTTCAAATAGCAATGTATGAAAAGGATATGAGGAGGTTGCTCTTTCAATACGAATCTAACGGCATGTTCAAAATGGTAGTTAGAGCACTATATATGATTAAGACGAGGAGGCTTCATTGGGCGGTCATTACTTCTTCAAACATAGTCAGTATCTTGTAGAAATATGTTATTATTTTATTGCAGTTGCATTTCTTCGATACACAAAAACTTAGACTTCTAAGTCGCTTGTAAATCAGTCGTAGGAATATTTTTGACTAATTAATGTTTAGAAATTGAATCAAAGTAACGAAAGTAAAAACCGGTAAAGTATTTACGCAGCTCGTGATTATCAAAATCCTGTTGAAGAGTCTTTTGGGTATTATATTGGTAACGTCAATGTACCGACACACGGTGAATCATACATTACAGCAGATTCTAGAGCACGTGATATATAACATATGCTATATGAACATGTCTCCATTGTCTTTTGTTGTTGTTTTTTTGTTTGTTTGTTTTTTGTTGTGTTTCCCCCCCCCCTTTTATAGCTTTTGATCCATTGGATGGCTAGGTAATACGCCAAGGTAAACGCATTTAAGGGGTCAGATTAAATCAAAACGGTGTCATTGTATAAATTATAAAACAAAGTGATTAAATTTTATACAAATAATCATTTCAACGCGGCAGCGGTGTTAATATAGTACTCCAAATGTTTTTGATAATGATATGAATCTTTATAATTTCTAACTTCGATCGCTCCTCATAAATATGATGAATCAAAATTTCCCTTAAAATCCCTTAAAATCAATCCATAAGTGACAAAAGTATGTACTGGACAAAGTTCGGACAGCTTCCAGAGCACGTGATATATAACATAAACATAACAAATAAGTCTTATAATGCATGTAAATGTGTGTTTATACAAAACTACTACTATTTCAGTTATTTATAGTTATTTTATATAGGTAATACGCCAACGTATCCGGACTTTTGACTCGTTCTCGAAAAACATTCAACATTTTAAAAAAAATCTTTCTACTCTTTTTCAAAATATTCTCCACCTACGTCTACGCACTTTTGCCATCTTCGTGGGAGCTTTTGTATTCCCGCTGTGAACTATGACGTAGACCTATGTTTTAGGTACTGTGTAACAGCAGATATCAAAGCCGCCCTGGTCTTATATTTCTTTCCAGCAAGCATTTTTTTGAGTTCTGAAAACAAATAAAAGTCACAGGGGGCGAGGTCTGGGCTATAAGGAGGGTGAGACAACAATTGCCATTAAATTTTGTAAGAGTTGATAACCTCCACTGTAGCTGCGGCGGTATGGGAGGGGGCGTTATCGCGAAGAAGGAGGACATTTTTCTGTGCTAACCTGGGACGCATTTGCTTCAGCTTTTCTCCGAGATTTTTCAGAATTACTTCAGAATAGTACTTGGCGGTGACAGTTTGACCTTTTGGCATGAAATGAGTAAGTATCATTCCTCGTGAATCCCAAAAGGCAACAAGCATGACTTTGCCAGCCGAAGGAGACAGCTTAAACTTTTTAGGAGGTCGGGAACCAGCTCGTTTCCACTGCTTTTACTGAGCTTTTGTCTCAGGTTCGGAATAATGAACCCACATCTCATCTTCAGTGATAATGCGGTTCAAAAACTTATCTCCTGCACGATTAAAACGACTTAAATGTTCTTTTGCATTGGTTACTCTGGTTGCCTTTGTATCTGCGGACAGCTGTCTAGGCACCCACCTGACACTTACCTCTTATTCATGCCTAGGTGTTCGTGTAAAATTTTGTGTGCCGATGCCTTACCGATGCAAAACTTGTTGGCTACCTCCTCCAAAGTTACTCGACGATTTTTGTTGACAAAAGCTTTAACATTTGCTACCATTGTTGGGGTCACCGCCTCAGCTGGCCGCCCATGGCCAGTCCTAGGCTTGTCACAAACACTTATTCTGCCTTCACAAAACTGAGAAACCCAGTTGTAGAAGGTTGAACGTGATACACATTTATCAGAAAATCATTTTTAAGCCTCTGAAAGATGTGGCAGGGCTTTTCACCTTCAGCAACCAGAAACTTTATTACAGAGCGTTGTTCCTCTAACAAAGAGTCCATGATAGACGAAACACCTTCATATATCAGAGGGCAAAATACTGTGTCACAACTATCATTGAAAATAAACTGACCACGTTATTGGCGAATGAATGTAGTTTTCACCAATATATAATGTGTGTATATATAGCTGCACGTGGAAAGAGAGGAGCATGAAAAATCCGGATATTTTCTGACCGTCCCTCGTAAAAATAATAATTTATACAAAAAAGAGTCATTTCAATGCGCCAGCGTTGTTAATATTGTACTCAACATGTCTTAGTTATACGAATCTTTAAGTTATAGAATGATAAATTCTAACATCGATAACTCGTCGTATGCTGAATTAAAATTTCCCTCAAAACAATGAAACGGTGATTTTAATATGTTACAGTGACTTACTTGTTAATGAAGGCGATAGTCATAAAAGTTTCATCTAAGAAGATAATATGTTTTACGTAAATCTGATTTTTTCAGGCAATTATATTATAGATTTACATACATTTCTTCTTCTTCTTTTCTTTTTCTTATAAAAATATTACATTTCTAATTTGATTATCTGTCCTTATCTTTTCGTGTATAATTACATAATCCATTATATGTTACAAATAATTAACCTTTATCTTTCAATATCAAATAATCCATTAAATGGCACTAGTACTTCAGTGTTTACAAAAATATTCCTAAATGATTATATTTTACATCTTTATATGTAATATAATACATTTTTCGGCGCTTAATTGTTTGCTTAATAATAGATCTTACATTTTCTCGCTATAGTGTATAATTGCACATTCCCTGAATGTAGTCGCGTAAAATGGGCTTTATTTTTTGTATACACATGTCAAAAAGGACGTTCTCTTTGCGATTTTTTTTTAACTGTAAATAATTCAGTTCGCCATTCGGAACTGCCTCGGCTATTATCTATAATATCCGAAGACTGACGGAAAGGGCCGAGTAGTCAGTTCGCTAGTAGTCGTTCCTAACATTAGTATACTCTTATAGAATATAGCGAAATGTTCGTTTGTCTGCTATCGAAATGCTCATTTTTTTATCTTTCATTTGAAGTTCCGATCTTCATGTAAATTAGCAAGTGCAATAACTAGGAAGAAAATTATACGACAATGTAAGCAAAGTTCATTGCGTTAGCTTTAGAATCATGGACGTTAACTACTTGCATGACATTGCCGTATTTCGGTGCAGTGATTTTATTCTTTCCGTATAAAAATTCTACGAAATTTGTAAAGTGAACCTTTTTTCGGAGCAAACTATGAAGAAACTAAAAGCAAAGACGACATTAAAATGATTTCACATGGTCGAAAACGAGCTCAGTTTATTTTCCTAATATTTAACTGCAAATATTCAATGCAAAATTATATACATATGAAATTACATGACTAATACAGAAACAAATATGCACATCAATGGATCAGTCCCTATTGTTATAGCAACATTAGCTGAAGTTCCCCGTCCCAAAAAATAATAGTTTTACGTCATATTTTCGTGCAATCAATCACTTTATCTGAACAAAAAAGCTGAATGTTTAAGTTGAAAATATAAAAAAAAGAAATCCATTACAAAGGTCATTTGAGGTGAATAATTCATTGATTTGTGAAACAAAAAGATATAGCCCGAGATTAAAACGGACGATTTCGCCGACAAAGACAAGATAATATATTTGTTACACAGGTAAATGTTACTGAAAGATCAACACAATGATTTTTGCAGATTGGTGTGTTTGGCTGGAATCTGACAAGCCCATCATGACTTCCACTTAGGAAACATCTTCTCAATAGATAGGGGGGGGGATATTCATAGCTATGGTCATTTGCGAACTGGTATATTTTACGGTTTAAATTCATGAAAGGTGTGTAAGCTATCGTTGACAATAAAATAGTCTCTTATAAATCTGTTTAGAACGACCATATATTTTGTTTTAACACCTGAGGTCATTTTTCAATTATTTCAAAACATTTAATGTTACACTGGCACTCTCATGCCATCTGATCCATTATGTTTGATATTCATCCAGTACATTTTTAAATGTTCCCTAAAAAGATGAATGGTTTCGTTTAAAAAAATACCTTCAATATATAAGCGAGGTAATGGTTAATCAAGCGAGCAACGTATCTATTTTCCGTCAATTTGCTGACTTTGCTGTTTCGGAGGGTAAAATTTACCATACTCGTCTATGTGCACGTAAAAACTTTTGTTTAACAGGGCTCTAACATATATCCCATTAAAATACAAATTTCAACTCTAATTTTCTCAAAACGAACACTGAACCGTTACGAGGTTTATCACAAATTGAGGATAATATAATTAGTTCTTTTGTCTTATTACTTGAATACAAGAATAATTATGTTTTGGCGCCCCTCTTTTTAAAATTATTAATTTAGGTGAATCCCTTACCTTTTCTGGAGCCAATATACCGATTCTAATAGATCTATTAAAAGCTTAGAGTTAGAGTCGATGACTTCTAATCCAGTCTTTACTACCTCTCTGGCGTGGGTTCGATCCCCGGGGGATGCTTTGGTAGTTTAGCACGGAGGAAGGTAGTCTAGTACTGGTGTAACTCTCCAGGAACGATGGTTAGGAAACTACCCGCCTATATGACTGAAATACTGTTGGGAAAAGGCGTAAAATGAAAGAAAGAAACAAACAAAAAGCCCTTGACTGCATGCCTACCCTATGACCACCTTCTCATGAATCTTAGATGTTACGGGGTCTCAGACAATGCCCTAGATTTATTAGCTAACTATTTAACAAATAGGAAACAATGTGTCAAACTTGGATCTGATTTAAGTTCTTTCAAAGATATTTATAAAGTGGGTGCTCAAGGTTCTGTCCTAGGCCCTGTATTATTTCACATATTTATCAATAATATATATTTTATTTTGTTCACAAATATGATCTTATAATTATGCTTATGACATCACTTTATCATGCAGTGATAGAAACATTGACAATATTGTTAATGCGCCAGGTTAATGCGCAAGACGGAAAGAAAGAGTAAAAATAGTGAGGAACTCAACGTGCCAAAGAGAATAGGTAAAAATGTATGTAAATTAGGAAAATTAAACATTATTACTTTTTATACTATCAAACTTTAATTACTGCCCCTAACCTGGCACTTCTGCGGAGAAAAGTACACCAAAAAAGTTAAAACTACAGAAAATTCAAGAAAGAGGACGACAATTCATTTATAATGATTTGTTTCTGAAATAGTTCATTTTTACAAAGTGTTGTTTATAACTAATCAAAAACTTTTACGGTACCCTTTTCATCTGAAGAAAACTTAAATCAAAAGCTTATTTTCATTCAAAAGATATCAAGTATTTTGATACAAATCGCCGATCGCTGGTAGTTGAAACTCCTTTGGAGTTTATTTTTTTCTTTGGGGCAATAGTTAAAAAAAATCCGGATTGAACGCGGAATTTTCAAAATATTTTCATATATTTATTGGGTTATTATCAAATTGAAAAGTTATATTAATTAAATGATAAGTAAATCTGACAGAAATTAAAGAGTAGGTTTCTTGTGTTAATAAGATCTTTTATAATAACATGTATACAAATAAAATAGAGCATATGATATTTGTCACACATTTTCGCGACAGGTTATGATGAATTTTTGATAGAAATAACTCTTAAGACCGAAGTAACTAGTATATTTACCAGTAAGATGACGTTAATAAGTTATTTTTAGGCAGGCCACATATTGTATATTCTTTCCAGAATAGGAAATATGATAAGTGTTTCAACAAGTTTTTCTGTTGTGTTTACTAAAATTATAAAACGTTTTATTAAAAGGGGTTATGACACTACTATTTTAAGACATACTGCATGCTTAGTGTTCAACCCTTTTACAGTTGGACACTACGCTTTCCTCTTTTGATTACATCTGACAGGCCAAGTGGAAGACTATATGATGGACAGTTCTTAAAGCCCTTTGGGACTGAATTGCCTTAATGTTTGTCTTCTGTCTTGCTTCGTCGGGCCCTTGTAGGTGATTTTCTTGTTGCTTCTGTCTTCTTTAAGACATCGAGTACTTTTGTTATGGTCATTGGGTTTACTTTTATATGTTTGTACATGATCATTTTGGTGTTTTACTTATTTAACCTTTGTAACCATAATAACTGTTAGAATTTCACTTGGCGGGGATTAATTTTATTTACACTGTCTCGTTTATAGGAACATGGTGGGGCTAAGAGCGAGGTTTGGTGCACCATTAACCGGTTTAAACTCCCCAGTAGTCATTATTATGCTGCTGACCGTTCCAAGGCGGCGCCCCTCTGTGTTCCTCAGATGTATGTCTATGTTGTTTTATACTGTTTTGGTGACACTTTTGCTCGTGTCTCTTGTTGTTTCTCGTCTACGGTAAGTATCTTCCCTTTGTCCCTAGTTTTTATTTATTTTATTCCCCTCCCCCTTCCCCGTGTCTCATGTCCCCCTTCCCCCGGCCTTTTGACATTATGGGCCTTATATTAAATCATTTATTTGTTTTGTTTTATTTCCTTATAAGTTACTAATTATGTATTCTGATGTGGTGGTTTGCTTGCCCGTGCTCTGCCTTGTGCCCTGTCCTGTTTTTCTTTGGGGTCCTCCTGGGCTCCTTGCCGCTGGCGCTTGTTGCTGGGTCGGGTGGGGGCTGCGTTCATTGAATGCCGCCTTTCCTTGTCGATCTTGTTTATCATATTTTGTGTTTCTCTTACTACAGTTGTACTATGTAATTTAAGTGTCAAGGTTCAGAACTATTAACTATTTAGGGGACATGATGTGTAAATGGCCAGATAGCTCAGTTGGTAGAGCTTGGTATGGCATTCTGAGGGTCACTGGTTGGAGTCCTGTTAAACAGTCTATCACTGGCTTAATATGTCTTAAGTGGTGCTTCAAACTAAGATAATCTTCCGTAAAGCTATTCGGCGACACCAAAATTGATAATGCAGTACTTTTTCTTTCAAATTGCCGACTTCTAGATTGGGAAAAATTTTTGGATTCGGAAAAAAACCATAATTTTTATTGGGCCAATATTCGGCAAAAAAGGCCTGAGCGGCCAGATAACTTGGTTAGTAATGCTGCATTACGGTATTCCGAGGTCCCGCATTCGAGTTCTCTTCAGGCTGCACAATTTTCTCACCCTGTGTCATTAGTTATGATATTCTTTAAAGGAAAATATATTTACAGGCGACAGGTTTTGTCTCCCTCAACTGTCATACAAAAATGTTTCTAAACTTTCTTTAATTTTCACTCTGCAGCACAATTATGCTCTTCCATTTGCCCTGGGCTGCTTATGTTCCCTTATGAGTGAATCTATTATTTTCAGGTTTCGGTAGTATACAGTGAATGATGTCTGGCGAGGTTGATTTAGCTTCAAAGCTGTGTAGCGGTGCGGAAATTTAGTGGTGTATTCAAATTATTTGGTGGTGTTCTACCGTGTCACAAATATATATATAAACAGCTGATCTTGCGTAGCGCTGCATTCTCTTTCCGGTTAGCTGTCAGATAGATTCTATGATAGGTAGGAATTTTGTATTTACATCTAGCCATCCTTCTAAATAGTTAAATGTATTTAGTTTGATTTTGGTTTATTTCTATCGTTGAGTATTTGGTCTCGCGTTATATGTTATTATTTCAATTGTATTGAGATTATTTACATCGATATTCGGGCTGTTAAAATAACTACTTTTGCTCTGTCTAATTTGCATGAACACTTTTATTTTTCACAATATAGGAATGAGAGAGATCACGCACATGCCAAGATTATAATGTCGTATGTCGTTAGGAGCTTATCCTTTGTAAGTGTTGACTTGAATTATTATTATTTATTAAACTAAACTTTGTTAAATACTTGTTTAGAATTAATAAGTTGATAAGATGCTGTTTCAGCTATCTATTGATATTGTTTGAACCATTGATATTGTTTGAACCATTGATATTGTTTGAACCATTGTGTGAAATGTTGAAAATGAGAAATGTTGTAATGCTGTATTAATAATTATTTTCGTAATGAGTTGATGCTTTTTATTAATAAATTCTTCTTGGTTTCAGGACGTTTTTAGACTAGTATTAACTTGGTCATGAAGAATTGAAAGAAAGCTATTACACGTCAAATTTATATGTAGAAAAGAAAACTGTATAAATCAAGATGAAGCTGAAACCATTTTAGTTGTTGTTCATCCACCCGTATCCATCTCACACAAGAAAACCCCCCTGTAACATTTGGAGCCCCTATTGAAGAAAACGGATACAGTGTATCAAGTCGTGGATTTGCATTGACGAAACTTCCAGTACAAGTGGTTTGTGAAAACATTATTTTTTGGGGGTGTATACACTAACGTATTGAAATGCATATGCAATATTTTATGTAATCATTATTCAAGGAAACTTTTGGACTGCTCTTCCGTATATTCCAGTGGACAGTGAACAGTAACAAAAAATATAGGACTGCAAGCATTGTTTTTCTCTATTTTTAATGTACCTTTTCATTTTTAAATGCCCCCTGGTGTCCGTCCGTTAGAAATTTGGTTTCCGGGGCATAACATAAGTTCCATTTGGCCCACAATGTTCAAACTTCATAGGATGATTGTCCATATTGGGTAGAAGACCCCTATTGATTTTTGGGTCAAAAGGTCAAAGTCACTATTACCTTAAAACTGAAAACAGTTTCTGGAGCATAACTTAAGTTCCATTCGACCCACAATGTTCAAACTTCATAGGATGATTGTCCATATTAGGTAGAAGACTCCTATTGATTTTGGGGTCAAAGGTCAAGGTCACTATTACCTTGATACTGAAAACAGTTTCCGGAGCATAACTTAAGTTCCAATTGGCCCACAATGTTCAAACTTCATAGGATGATTGTCAATATTGGGTAGAAGACCCCTATTGATTTTGGGGTCAGAGGTCAAGGTCACTATTACCTTAAAACTGAAAACAGTTTTCAGGAGCATAACTTAAGTTCCATTTGGCCCACAATGTTCAAACTTCATAGGATGATTGTCCATATTGGGTGGAAGACCCCTATTGATTTTGGGGTCCAAAGGTCAAGGTCACTATTACCTTAAAACTGAAAACAGTTTCCTGAGCATAACTTAAGTTCCATTTGACCCACAATGTTCAAACATCATAGGATGATTGTCCATATTGGGTAGAAGACCCCTATTGATTTTGGGGTCACAAGGTCAAAGGTCAAGGTCACTATTACCTTGATACTGAAAACAGTTTCCAGAGCATAATGTAAGTTCCGTTTGACCCACAATGTTCAAACTTCATAGGATGATTATCCATATTGGGTAGAAGACCCCTATTGATTTTGGGGTCAAAAGGTCAAGGGTCAAGGTCACTATATCCTTAAAACTGAAAATAGTTTCCGGAGCATAACTTAAGTTCCATTTGGCCCACAATATTCAAACTTCATAGGACGATTGTCCATATTGGGTAGAAGACCCCTATTGATTTTGGGGTCACAAGGTCAAGGTCACTATTACCTTGATACTGAAAACAGTTTCCGGAACATAACTTAAGTTCCATTTGGCCCACAATGTTCAAACTTCATAGGATGATTGTCCATATTGGGTAGAAGACCCCTATTGATTTTGGGGTCACAAGGTCAAAGGTCAAGGTCACTATTACCTTAATACTGAAAACAGTTTCTAGAGCATAATTAAAGTTCCAATTGGCCCACAATATTCAAACTTCTTAGGATGATTGTCCATATAAGGTAGAAGACCCCTATTGATTTTGGGGTCACAAGGTCAAAGGTTAAGGTCATTATTAATAACTTAAGTATTAATCAAACTACAGCTGTAAAACTTTATAGGCTGAACAGCTAATTCCCATGTCTTACAAATGCTTCATCCTTACTAATAAAACACACTTTCGGGCATATAATGCTCCGTCTAGCGGTGCTCTTGTTTTTTTATATTCATGTAATTTTTGTGAGGTGATAAGTGAGTATTTATGTAAATGAGGCACTTGTTTTCACTTTCTTATACTGTTGAAGGGTACTAAACTAAATTCTAACTACTGCAACAGTTCAGTTCTTTTATTAATACATTAATCTTTCTCAAATAAGATAGCCCGAGATATTGTTTATATGTATTATACTTATTTATGTTTATATACAGGTATAGAGACCATTTACTTGTTTCTGGTGGATATATCTGTTAGTAAAGTAGTATAATAAGTAGAGTAGTGTAGTGATTGTGTAGTTCTATCTATATACAGCAACCGATGTAGTCTTAGCAGTCTTAATGTAGTCTAAGCTTCCTAACTTATCTTCGGGGAGCTGGTGTGATGGTCTCTGCTTTGTTTGTCAATAATGTATAATTTTGTTTGTAAATAATGGGTATACATTGATTTTTTCAGGTGTAATTTTGAAGAAATCGGATTATAATTACACATATATTTTTTTTTCAGCTTTTTTGTAATGTCTTATACATGTATTTTATTTTCAATGGTTTGAAACTAGTTTAGTTGTAGATTGTTTTAAATATGGAAGGAATTTCAGCTAAAGACAAAGGATTGTTGGCTGTTCTGCAGAAACTGAAAATCGATATACCGGAAGATTTGGAGAAGGCACTGGAATTTAAAGGTGGAGTTGTGAAAGAGAAGGCTTATGTTGAAAAATCTAGCTCGTCGGGTAAATATCCTAGAATTTCTTTATTTTATGGAGAACCTGGGAAAGGTGAAGTTTCTTATCGAACCTGGCATTATGAGGTTAACTGTTTAAAGGGGCAACATTCGCTGCCGCGGCAGCGAGTATTTGTGGGTGTGACTAATCAGTGATGTAAAACTGTCTGTTATAAACCCTGAACTATAAATAGCATGCAGTGTTAACCTGCAGAGAGAATGTAAACAAAAACAGCTGATTTTACACAGGAGAGGTTTAATGGATGTTTTATATAACTCAAAGATTAATTAAAGACATTATCAAGTCATCTTGTCCAGATATTATTTTTGAAGTCAGTTGTTTTTCTTTTTTTTCACTGGAATGCTGTATGTGTCCTTCATCAAGTCAGACAATTATATCAAAATCCAAAAGATGTGCCTTACATGGGGCATTTCTTTTAGGAACAACCTGCTAAAAATGTTCTTGACAGGAATTTAAAATATTTTTAAACTGTTAATGTATAAAATTTTTATGCATATGCAACATTTAGTTTGATTAACATTTGTGAAATGTAATTTTTGACTACAAGATATTTACAACAAAATATAGTGTAAATGAAATATACCTGGAAGTTACTTTTACTGTTTTCATGAAGTTTAAACCATTCAAATACAAGTTAAATCAGTACTTTGAAATAAAAAAAAATATCATAGATTAATAGATTATTGTAAATTTGTTGGATTTGATAAAGCAAGATAGAAAAAGTTATTGTTTTATTCAGCATTCCAATGTGTCGTCTGCTGAAAATCTCCCTCCCTGAAATATACATCGTCTGCTACAAATCTCTCTCCCTGAAATAAACACTGCCACGTGCATCTGTTTACTACTGAAGGTTCATGACCTGTAATGATCACATGGCTCCTCCCAGGGAAATTCAAATTTCAAATTTGACAGCCAGTATTTTTTTCCAGAAGTACACTTAACAAAGTTATATTTTGAATTATTTTGGTCAATCTTTATCAAAAATATCTATGCCTACAAACATGCCAAGTGTTGTTTTAATGCATTTGGTAATTATGCCCCCATTTCGAAGAAAAGGGGGTATATTGCTTTGCACTTGTCGGTCCGTCGGTCTGTCGGTCCGTCGGTCCGTAGACCAAATGGTTTCCGAGTGATAACTAAAGAACCCTTAGGCCTAGGAACTTCAAACTTGGTATGGTGATTGGTCATGACCAGTAGATGACCCCTATTGATTTTGGGGTCAAGGGGTCAAAGGTCAAGGTCACATTGACCTTGTAAGCAAAAACGGTTTCCGATCAATAACTAAAGAACTTTAAGGCCTACGAACTTCAAACTTGGTATGGTGTTTGGTCATGATCAGTAGATGACCCCTATTGATTTTGGGGTCAAGGGGTCAAAGGTCAAGGTCACATTGACCTTGTAAGCAAAAACGGTTTCCGATCAATAACTAAAGAACCTTAAGGCCTAGGAACTTCAAACTTGGTATGGTGATTGGTCATGATCAGTAGATGACCCCTATTGATTTTGGGGTCAAGGGGTCAAAGGTCAAGGTCACATTGACCTTGTAAGCAAAAACGGTTTCCGATCAATAACTAAAGAACTTTAAGGCCTACGAACTTCAAACTTGGTATGGTGATTGGTCATGATCAGTAGATGACCCTATTGATTTTGGGGTCAAGGGGTCAAAGGTCAAGGTCACATTGACCTCTTGGGTAAAAACAGTTTCTGACCAATAACAAAAGAACCCTTAGGCCTAGGAACTTCAAACTTGGTATGGTGATTGGTTATGACCAGCAGATGACCCCTATTGATTTTGGGGTTAAGGGGTCAAAGGTCAAGGTCACATTGACCTTGTAGGTAAAAACGGTTTCCGATCAATAACGAAAGAACCCTTAGGCCTAGGAACTTCAAACTTGATATGGTGATTGGTCATGATCAGTAGATGACCCCTATTGATTTTGGGGTCAAGGGGTCAAAGGTCAAGGTCACATTGACCTCTTAGGTTAAAACGGTTTCCGATCAATAACTAAAGAACCCTTAGGCCTAGGAACTTTAAACTTGGTATGGTGATTGGTCATGACCAGCAGATGACCCCTATTGATATTGGGGTTAAGGGGTCAAAGGGCAAGGTTACATTGACCTTGTAGGTAAAAATGCTTTACAATCAATAACTTAAGAACCCTTAGGCTTAGGAACTTCAAACTTGGTATGGTGATTGGTCATGACCAGCAGATGACCTATTGATTTTGGGGTCAAGGGGTCAAAGGTCAAGGTCACATTGACCTTGTAGGTAAAAATGGTTTCCGATCAATTAACTAAAAACGCTTAGGCCTAGGAACTTCAAACTTTGTATGATGATTGGTCGTGACCAGCAGATGACCCCTATTGAGTTTTGGGTCAAGGGGTCAAAGGTCAAGGTCACATTGACCTTGTAAGTAAAAACGGTTTCTGATCAAAAACTTAAGAACGCTTAGGCCTAGGAACTTCAAACTTGGTATGGTGATTTGTCATGACCCAGGGCACTAGACGACTTTTGGGGACAGGTACCCATACCCTCAGGAAGGGGAATTTTGTGTCATTTTAAGACAAAAAGGGGAATTTTAAGCCATATACAAGTTCTTTATATTTAAGTTTTACACTAACTCTTGGCACAATTTCCTACCATTACTTACAATAGCTAGTATATTTATTACTATAGACCTCACAAATAAAACATATAACATGAAGCTTTTCTTGAGACAGGCTATCTCATTGTTTTCTTTATTGCTTTCTTATTGCTCTTGACTGACTCAGACATCAATCAGAGCTCCAGATAATTATATGTTTTTGGCCAAGGGTTTAATACCCCTGAAATTCTAAAGTGAGGGGTAAAATGCAAATTCTGAAAAACGTTAGGGTTATATTAAAATCTATAACAAGCATAATGCATTTTGTTTATGATAAAAAATAAAAACTGACAGTTGTTTTTGTTGTTGTTGTTTAAAAAAAAAAAACTTGTACAACAAAAATTGAATCAGTGCAACAAGCTCTGGAAAGGCAGACTTTCCTAGGCAAGGGTATGTTGTACCCAAGTTATTGAAACACAGCAAAACTATTTCCTATTAATGTTTTCTTTATTTTTAATCACACTATTTTAGAATCTGCACTGGTCAGTTCTTAATCTATTTTCTACATATTTCTGCCTGTTCTTTAGATTGAAACAATTATAACAATGATAATTGAAATAAGAATTAAATAAAAATAAACAAGAAAGTTTTATGCCTTTTCTAAAAAAGGTTTTGGTTTCAGAGGAAATTGTCTGTAACTGTAAAACTGGGTACGAAAATATTTGGTACGAAAATATTTGAGTACAAAGCTGCAAGAGAAATACGTTTTTTCCAACAACAACTGACAGTAATTTAAAATAGTTTTGTTTATTGACTAGTAGAATATGACAATGAATGTTTATTCTCTAAACAAATTGAATATAAGGTAAACTCCTACGATGATTATCTGCCACATTAATTTTGTCAATAATTTTACGAGAGTTACCTCCCTTGTACATTTCTCACTTCCTGCTACTTTCGGTTTTAACATACAGCGTTGTTGACAACTGTATTTTAGTTTTCAATCCATTGAAAGTTAAACAGAAATATATTTTATTTTTATACTTTTTTGGTTAAATATCAAACATTTACACTACAATTTTTTTTAGGGGAATTTTCTACTGAAATAGGGGAAAAAAGCATATGATTTTGAGAGGGGAATGGGGCCGATATTCGGCCCCAAAAATGGCCAAACAAGTGCCCTGTGACCAGCAGATTACCCCTATTGATTTTGGGATCAAGGGGTCAAAGGTCAAGGTCACATTGACATTGTAAGTAAAAACGGTTTCTGATCAATAACTAAAGAACGCTTCGGCCTAGGAACTTCAAACTTGGCATGGTGATTGGTCATGACCAGCAGATGACCACTATTGATTTTGGGGTCAAAGGTCAAGGTCACATTGACCTTGTATGTTAAAACGGTTTCCGATCAATAACTAAAGAACCCTTAGGCCTAGGAACTTCAAACTTGGTATGGTGATTGGTCATGACCTATTGATTTTGGGTCAAGGGGTCAAAGGTCAAGGTCACATTGACCTTGTAGGTAAAAACGGTTTCCGATCAATTAACTAAAAATGCTTAGGCCTAGGAACTTCAAACTTTGTATGATGATTGGTCGTGACCAGCAGATGACCCCTATTGAGTTTTGGGTCAAGGGGTCAAAGGTTAAGGTCATGACCAGTAGATACTTGATAACCCTTATTAATTGTTTGATCACTGGGTCAGAAGTCATGCATAATAACCTTATCACATGACTAATTGGCTGCAGATAGGGGGCATACATGTTTTACAAACATATCTTGTTAATCTTAAATCTTTGAAAAAGGGTCCCTGAAGTGAAGCATGCATAAAATTAATAAGAAACCTGCCCTAGCGCCATCTGCTGGCTTTTATAGTCCAGTTGGGCCTTTAATCAATGCTGGAGAATATACAGATGAGAGTATTTTACATGGGATAAGGAGATCCCTACGTGGAGAAGCAGCCGATATGGCAATGCAATTAGGCGAGACTGCCACTATCAAAGATATTTTAACATCATTACATACAGCTTTTGGTATAACTCATTAACTGAAACTGCTGAATCTAAGATTTCATGGTTGTACACAAAAAGAAGGTGAATCTATGTCTTGTTATGCAAGTCAAGTAGAAGAGTTATTTTCTCAAGCTGTTGAGTTAAAAGCCTTAGAAAGGAAACAGCAGTTGATACTTAAAAGTGTGTTTTATGAAGGTTTAGACACTGATTTATTAGGTAACTTCAGTTTATGAGTATGAAGCAATAGAAAATTATAATTTATTTAAAACAGAAATTAGGAAACTTAAAACCATATTAAGTAAAACTAAAACTGAGAATAGTCCAGGTAAGGGACATCAAGTAGTTCACCGGTAGACAATGTTTCGGAAAAGGTAAGTCATTTTACACATGATTTTAGACCAAGAGGACAATTTAGAGAATATAGTCATAGAGGACAAAGGCACTACAGAGGTACACTGTCTAGAGGAAGATATAATATGTATGAAAGAGGTAAAAACCAGAGTAGACCATGGAGAAGGACAGCTAGTAATACTTTTGCACCAGATACTGGTATGAATGCAGATTGTTATACTTGTGGTCAAAGAGGTCATTTTGCAAGATATTGTCCGTTAAACAAGTAAGTGTCAGTATGAGGGGTCAACATATTGGCACACATGTTAAAACTGACCCACAACTTGTAGGTGAACCTTCTGAAGTACTAGTGAAGATACTGCTGAATGGTTTAGAAACTTTAGCCTTATGTGATACAGGGTCTTGTGTCTCTACATGTTCAGAAAAATATTACTCTGATCATTTAGCTCATATACAGTTACAACCAATTTCAAACATTTTAAAAATAGAATGTGCAGATGGAAATAATCTCCCTTACTCGGGATTTATTGAAGTATCTATTAAAGCTCTTGGTATACCAGACTCTTTATCACATCAGTGCTTATTACTCATTGTACCAAACACATGTTACAATTATAAAACACCTGTATTGCTTGGCACAAATGTACTTGATATTTTTCTACAGGATTGTAAAGATAAACATGGTAATCAGTTTCTACAGAAATGTGACATCCATCTACCATGGTTTTTGGCATTCAGATGTATTCATCTTAGAGATAAACAGCTAAAGAGGAATCAACAACAAACTA
>NW_026853960.1:0-39576 GCF_026571515.1 Ruditapes philippinarum
TTTCATCATTTAAATCGCAGTAATGGTGTTTTATTTCAGTTTTTTTCATGTTTCAGTCAAAATTTCGACATGTTATTTTGCATAATTTTAAATATTAAAAGTATGTTTACATTTTACATCAATTTTTTTTTCAACGAACAAGAACATTTAGAAAATGATGATTGTTTCAGACGTGTGCACAAATTACTATCGTTGCTTTTTGCAAAAACTTGTAAAATGTTTTTCAATAAAATATGTCAATTCTGACCAATTTCAACACTGGTCACATGAAAACATGCCATTACCGTGAAATAAATGATGGCGCGGAATAAGTGATGTTGAGTATAAATCAAAATCTAGTTTAAAGTTAAAGGTGTTTAGATTATGTTCCCTGTTACACAATCATACTGAATTTTTGGGTAGGAAGTTACACACAAAACATATGCAAAACGAAGCGTTTTACAAGAACAGACGACCAAGTGACTAAAATATCCCTTACTCGTTTTTCAAACAGTTGGGCTAAATTGGTTCATTATGAAACATTAGACAATAATGCTATGTCAACATAATTATTACATTGACACGAAAGATTCTTACCTGCTGTAAGCGAGTCCAGTATAGAGCTAGGTCAGTCTGTAATTTCGGGCAGTCTGACATGGTGCATGATTGCATCTGTGCGACAACTGTCGTCTGCTAGAATTCTTCTGCTCAATGATCAATAAACATATTTTTTTCCATCAATCGAACAATAGTCTGAAAAATATAGTGGTAATATTTAAAAATATACAATTTTATCTAGTTTTGTCTTTCAAAAGGAATCCAGTGATGTTTTCTTACGCCATCTGAAAACAAACGAAAAACCAAAGAACAATTAAATTATACTAGTCTAAAATGTCGCATTCTGCATCTAAAATAATTCAGTATATATAATTGGTAAAAATGTCGCATTCAACACCCAAATGTCACGTTCTAAATCTAAAAGAATCAATGTTATCTTTAATATATTGTCGCATTCTCCACCTATATATTAATATAATTATCAAAAATATCACATTACTCATATTAAACATCAATATAATTATACAAAATTGGGTATTGTACAGCTAAAAATTCAATATAACTATAAAAGTATCTCCCATTTCTTATGAAACTGATATAACTAATTGAAATGATGAATAATAATTCGACTAGTATAACAAATCCAAAATTTTCAAATCGATCACAATGTATCAGCAAAGAATAAACTGTTTTATCGACCGACCACCAATTCCCAAACTATTCCGAAATAAGGCCTGGATTTTCGACAAAGAAAAACTACCATAATACACAAATGACATTAGCAACTCCAACAAAGACAAAGAAAAACTACCATAACACGCAAAAAATAACTCCCACAAAGAGACAAACTAAAGCACCGAACCCAAATCGAATAACCCCAATCACACACCAACTCCAGAAATTTGAGAAAGAAACCAAAACAACCAAAATCGACACAAAATATCGTCAATATACATAAACATAAAACATAGTTCTCAATTGTGACAAAAAAAGATCTTCATTTCTAAAATAAAATTTTGTAATTCTACGCAATTTCAGTTACTGACATAATTCCATTTACATGTATATATGTATATCAACTTTCTTACAATGTCAAATTTTCCAAATGTAAATTGAATTAAATAAGTCTGCTGTTCTTACGTTGCATAATGTGTGCTGTCCTTGTTCCACAAGCATGGCCCGATATAGTATAATTACTTGCAAATTCATTGGTTCCTTTCTGAAACTGATAAAACTTACGAAGAAAAGTTAAATCTCATTTGTCTAAAAAATAACTAGTTTCTAAAAAAGCTAGTTTCTATAAATAACTAGATTTACCTGATGATTTCTCACTAACCATGAACAGCGTCATTTCATCATCATTGTTACACCCATGGACGTCCTCATCAACATTACTATAAACAACAACATTGTCATCAACATGGCCATCATTTTTAAATATCACACGTCAATCATCCATGTCAATACTTTGTTAGACCTTATATGCCCCAACTATCAATTATTCATATCTGTACTTTGTTTTATATCATAAGCCAATTATCTATGACAATGTTATGTTAAAAAATTATATGTAAGCTATTGTACTATCTGGTTTTTCAACATGTGACTTTTGAGTATAGAAGGAAATAAATAAAATTATTGTTATTACCATCCTTTAAAACAGAAAAGAATCAGGAATTGTAGGCCTACAGTAAGTGAATGATCACATGTACATGTACTAATTATTTACAATAAATAAAAATAAATAATAAAGTGCCATTTGAGTACAGAGCCAGGACAGCACGCGCGTCAGACTCTATACTGTTGTAAGATTTTGATTTCGAAATCCCTTTAACTTCGAATAGAATGTTCCAATGCAATGCTGGACAAAACCATTACACACATTCAGTAAAATGGCATTTAGTGATACAGCATTTTATATCAACTTAAAACATTTTTGCCATCTAAGTATTTGTTAGTGTTCATCCGTGCTGTTCTACAGAAATTAGAAACTTCGACGGGAGCGATAGCGACCGGAGAATGTTTCTAATTTCTGTAGAACAGCCACGGATGAATACATACATATTTAGTGTCAAACTTTAATTGGCCTCATTAATATTCACTTTATTACATTACGTTTCGGCTATATAATTTTAACAAAATACAAAATAACTTACATTTTTGTTCTTTGACGTCCTAAATTCAAAACATCCCATACTCATATTTTCGTTTCCGTCACATCCCTCTCACAAACTTCACGCAAATGTAGCTAACAGTAAAGTGCATGGAAAATCACTTGACCATAAATCTTGAGCGCTTGGGGACAATCTTGTATGTTTAACCACTGATTGATTCTCACCCAAAAAAACTTTACTAAATAAATCCGTTAAAGACGTCAGGATCTCTTTTCAGTCACACGATTCAATTTGCTGTGTATTTACATGTATTTAAAACTATTGTTCCCGCCTGGATTATTTTGTAAACGTGGTTGGCACACCATCACGTGACATGCGCGCAACAGTTTTTATTCGTTATTCGAGCATTAAGACGCAAGAATAATTTGAAGCGGTACCAAAATGAAATATTGAAAGAACCTTAAAGTTAAAAACGGTTTATAATATAGTTTGTTAAGGTATTTAATTAAAGGAGCTCCACTGAGGTCCTAAAACCTAAACACATAAAAATACATTCTTACAAAGATAAACTGCATGGACATTTTAAACGGACAAATATGCAAAATATGTTAAAAATATATGGAGGATATTCAAGTTTTTTCTGTAAATACATGATTTATTTTTATCTAGTGGTATGAAAATAAATATTTCATGAGTGGCGGTATTTATAGAAAAAAAAACTTGAATTTTCTGTTTATTATATACATTTGTCTTTATTTTTAAATTACAATTTGGTAGACTTTTCCTTAACTTTTGTGTACTGGCAGAATTTAATAGAAAGTAGTCCGGCAAGACACCAGTGAAAACACGGAAAATATGTTTCATTAAAGGTACTCCACTAACGGTATGGTCGAATGTCACAAAAAAGGGTAAAATTTCACGAACCGATAATTTTTTGTTACCTTATATACAGAATCAGTGATACATTGATATGTCTTCTTTGGCTTGGAAATTCGTTTGAAACATATGTTATCTCCGTTTTTAAAAACGCCTTTCAGTTTGTAAATCTGAATGTAAACAACGGTCACGTGACGAGTTTCGGGAGGACTAAAAAGCGAAATGGAGAATTGTTTGTGTATCGGCAGCAACGAAAGTGCGAAACTGACACAAACCAACAATGCATAAATTTAAGAGCAAATTATGGGTTTATTTGTTAAATTTCTTGTTATGCACATATGTTCTTGTTCATAAAATCATTCAAAAGCAATTTCAATATATTAAAAGCATTATATTCTTGTAATCATGTTTTTATACTCCGTTACCATCCCTTTGTGAATTTAGAAAATTTTTAAATGATATTTTGCTAACAGAGTCTCTTATCCATAACCCTGTTGGTCGAAATTATACCTTATTTACAAAGACTTAAAACTCGAACATTGACTTTCACTCCTTTAAGAACAGAAACATTTCTGAACAATCGAAGTTCTTTATTTTCAATTAATGGCTAAGAATACTAGTAGTCGAGTAAGTTTTAGATCTGACAGCTCTTGTTTATAATAATTGTTTTTGCTCAATGTAATTGTGATGACTGTTCTATTTGATACGAAAGCTTAACTGCTGTTTTAATTAATGATGTAATAAATGTCCTACATAGTTATATACATTTGCATTCTTTTGATTTAGATAACAATATGTTCAATATGTGTACAAAAAGTATGAATTTACATCAACATGTTACAATGCTGTCTTTCAGCACATACATTTCTTTTTCACAAGTTTTAAATAATTCAAAGTTATTTAATAACAACATTTGCTCTTTTATACTACTCGTTAATCAATAGATTAGGGGGTATATTTCATAAGGCCTTGAACATATCACATATGTTAACCTATTAAAATATGGCATTGCGACCTAAATAACCAATTCTTTCAAGGTCAAAATTTATCAAAAGTTTGAAAATTTCACTTCTCATAAAACATCAAGACAGCTGCTTCAAAAGATGATATCTAGATATATATGTTTAAACTTTTTAAAAAGATATGCACATTATATATTTGATATATTGCAAGTAAAAGTATAAAACTATTTTTACCCTGCTGCTGAGACATTTTATTTCATTCCATTCCATTTTTATATCTACCCGTATCTATCATCATATATTTGCACAATAGTAAAACTTTGGACCGCATCAATGGTGCTTAACTCTTTATAAAATCATTATAACTCATTATCAATAGTTCAATACTTAGTTATTTCTAGTGTTATTTTTACTGTTGTCTTCCTTCAAAATTTAACTATGAGTTAAGAGCATGATATTTCATAAGAAATTACAAGAAAAACATTGATGCAAAGCATCAAAGAGCGTCCAAGCAAAAAATGCAGAAAGTGAAGATGAACTAGTAGACATATGACAAGATATTCTTATAAACTTTTCAATGGTTAATTGGTTTTTACCAGAATGAACGGACGAAAGACATTGTTCATTATGAACATAGAATCCCTCATGTACAGACTCAATCAAACCGAGTCTGCAATTCTTATGTAATTTTGTTGTGATTAATGCTTCCGAGGGATCACTTTCTTTTCAGATTTTTGCGACGGACGCGCCCTCAGGCGCGTTCAGAGCTAAGTCATCTACACATGGGATTTCGTCGGCTACAATCGCGCAAAGTGTCCTCAACCGATTAACAGCCCAAGAAATAGTACATGAATTTGATCCTTTAAAACTCCCATTCTTTGTCGGGATATCTTAAAATCTTCCATATTTAGCCTTTTCAATTTCAAATTAAGTTATCCAAGTTAAAATATGAACGTATATGATTGATAAAAACGTTGTAGTCCCGTAGTATTATTGCGCAATATGCAAATTACTGCCGAAACGATTTACCGCTGTCGAAAAAGTAGGACAGCAAATTATACTATAATAAAGGTGTAAGCTCTGAGTTCCAAGAAATTATTAGTAGGAAATGAATATTTCTACATTATACAAAACATTATTATTAACAAATCAAAAGTTTTTCGTGACTTTAGAATAACTCGCGTATTAAAAAAAGAAGAACTATTTTCGTGACTCATACCGCGGGTTTAGCTGAATATTCAGCAGTTATTAATAAATTAGATACAGTACAATGGTTAGTATAAATATCTATTTTTGAAAATGCATGTAACAAGAGAGTTTTTCAACACTTTACCACCATGTAGTCTTTTATGGTAATCTTTATTGAAGGAAGTTATAATATCAGTTCTACTTCCGATTCTTGTGGTTTGTTTACATATTTTTCTAGGTGATATGAGTTAACCTTCGCTATTCTAACAAGAAAAATATTACATACATTCGTATGTAATATAGGTACGATTGCATACTACTTTTTGTGAAGACTTTATGTTTGCGGAATTAAAGGTGTAATGTAAAATTAACAAACATGTCACGAGATATTTTATATCTTTAAACATTTTCATGGAATGTAATTAATGTATCATCATATCAAAGTTGCATGCCTTCAGTTGAGAATAAAATGGGTCAAAGACAGAAAAGGCCGGGTTGCATATGTATACAAAATATCATGAGGCTGTGATGTTACTTAAATTTTCTACCACTGTCTGACCATTGATGTTGAAAATTTAACTAAGTCGGCAAACAGGAAGTGGATAAGCGACAGACCTGAAATCGAATCCCACCCACAGTATGGGACCATATGTTAATGCCGTGTGCCAAATATCAAGAGGCTGTGATAAGTAGTTGCTGAGAAAACTGTTACGAAAATTTCTTACTATTGACCATTAATGTAGAAAATTTAACTAAGTCGGCAAACAGGAAGTGGATGAGCGACAGACCTGAAATCGAATCCCACAGTATGGGACCATGTGTTGATTCTGTATACCAAATGTCAAGAGGCTGTGATAAGTAGTTGCTGAGAAAACTGTTACGAAATTTCTTACTATTGACCATTAATGTAGACAATTTAACTAAGTCGACAAACAGGAAGTGGATGAGCGACAGACCTGAAATCGAATCCCACAGTATGGGACCATGTGTTGATTCTGTATACCAAATATCAAGAGGCTGTGATAAGTAGTTGCTGAGAAAACTGTTACGAAAATTTCCTACTATTGACCATATATATTGAAAATTTAACTAAGTCAGCAAACAGGAAGTAGATGATTTGACAGACCTGAAATCGAATCCCACAGTATGGGACCATGTGTTGATGCTGTATACCAAATATCAAAAGGTTGTGATAAGTAGTTGCTGAGAAAACTGTTACGAAGTTTTTTCCCCGCCCACCCGCCGCCCGCCCGCCCGCCCGCCCCAACATTCACCATGCTATAACCCGGGTTTGCACCAGTGCAACCCGGCCAAAAATGATTTCAAGGAAATCAAAATATGAAAAGAAAATTCACGGTCAATTGACTGCTTTGAAGCATAATCACAAAATAAAATTACAGGAAATTAAAAACCTTTTTAATACACTTAAGGTAGAATTTCATTGTAAATCATAGTCACAGATTTGAGATATGATTATTTATTCATATTAACATCATTATTGGTTATATATTGATAAAAAACCCGAAAGACACAGTTTGTAAATATTTATTACAATAAAATATGAAAAGGGTATTTTCCATCCTATGCGACGCGCCGAGGTTAGCTATAATTAAAATTCCCGCGCTAAGTCGCGGTGGTGCTTGGGATAATCACTTGATACTGTAAATGGCAGCCATTTTACGATAATTTTTAAACTGGCCCTCCTCGGACAGTTTATCCTGCCGAAAAGATATGAAAAAATACTTGCAATTCAAAGTTTGCTTGCTACATAAAGATTATCGATTTACTCTTTGCACACTTTTTCTCTGCCCGAGTATAATAATATTGACGTGTTTTCATTTGCTTAAACCATCACGTTACCTGTGAACTAATTTTCGTGTTCATTAAAATTATTCCGTTAATAGACATATAACAATCTTATTTACAAATGAATTGATAAAACAACAATCCCAGAAGCATTTAAGACAATAACAAGAAAAGCATTGATGCAAAGCATCAAAGGGCGACGCCAAAAGAATTTGATCCAGGGTTGCACCTAAATACTTAACAAAAGATGTGTACTTTATAGCAGTACCATCTTTCATGTGACCTGGAGGCTTGGCCCTGTTTATGTTGAAACTTAAACCAAAAAGAATAGACTCTGTCTTGCCAAGATGCAAAGACAATTTATAGTCAATAAACCAATCTAAAGATTTACTTTACCAGATACAAGGATACCTGAGTCATCATCATATAATGACAGGCACAAGTATCACACCTGGGAAGAAAAAATATGACTGCTTAATAAAAAATCTGTGTTCATCTTAAAAGTGTCAAAAACCAAAAAAATGTAAATAATGACCCCCTTTAAAAATATACTACATTGTATTAACTTTAAGTATATTTTTAAAGGGGGTCATCATTTACATTTTTTTTTGGTTTGTGACACTTTTAAGATGAACACAGGTTTTTTTATCAATCTGGTAATATTTTTTCTTCCCAGGTCTGATACTTGTGCCTGTGCATATAATAAAAGCTTATTGCTTAGGGTTGCAGACATGTCATTGACATATATTAGACATAAAAGAGGACCTAAAATGAACATCAGGGGGACACCATAGGTATTCAGAGAGAAGGAGTACCAGCCACATTCACCAATTGCTATCAGAGATAAGACTTGAACCATGCAAGAATGTCATTACATATGGCAGATGCTTGAAGTTCCATGAAGAAGAAGAAAAAAAGAACTTCTTCATGTGCAGTATAGTGTGATCAACTGTACCAAATGCTTTTTTGTAGATTTAAAAGTATCACGCAATACTGCCTTTGTCCATTTCAAATTAAAATGCAATCTATTAAATGAATCAAACATGTGTCAGTTGAAAAACCACTTCTAAACCCTGACTGAAACTGCCTGACCATGACTCAAACCCATGACTTTCAGAAGACCAACTGAGCTATCCGGCCGGCTACACATTTTCTCTTTAATAATGAAACAGTTCTAAACCTAAACCTTTTTCCCCACTATATTGATTCATGTACTTGAATTTCTGATGTTTACAGAGCATAGTAAATTAAACTAATGGTTATTTGCAGTAACAGGATGAGAAAAACTTTTAGCTTGACCAGAACTCAAACCTGTGACCCACAGAATAATGTACTGCGGCTGTAGCGATTGAGCTATCTGGCCGCTTACACATTTTTTCCCCTAAATAGTGAACAGTTCTAAACCGTGACAGATATTTAGATTTTTAAATTAACAGATAATTAATTCTTAATTTATAAATAAGAAAAAAAATCCTTACATACTCATAGTCTTAATTAAAATAACAATTTATATAATTATTATTGTATAATTATTTTTACTAAAAAGGGCTAAGACAGTTATTGGTTGTGCCATTATTTATAACAGGTCAATTTGAAAGTGAATATAACTGTGCTAATACATGTACAATATCTATGATAAGAAATTTTATAAAGGCTGATTTGTATTTTACATCAAGGGCACCGGGCGAAAACATGAAAATGCAACAAACGAACCACTTTGTGGTAGATTGTATTTTCATGTTTTCATCTTGCGCCCGGTTACTTTTTGTACTTTGTTGGTTTTCATGTGGCACAAATCACCCACTATAAAATTTAGTGTACAAATTTATTCAAGGACAAGTAGCAATCTACTCTATGAAAAGTCTGTTGTCGGGTTGACTCAGGAGACCTGGAGATTGAGACCGGTGTCCCTCCATTACAAATAGATAAGGCAGAAGCTGTCCTTTTCAAACTATGCACATGTTAGAAAAAAATTAGATAACTATTCAGAACATGATTTTTTGAGGCTTTTAATATCAATTATATTGCTTGATCCAAGTTTCAGGACATTTTCAATCAATAAATGTTATGATTATCATTTATAACTTTAAATGAAAGTCTCATCCCCTTAATAATAATGACATAACTGCAACTCTTTAAATTCAGAAATATTATAAGTCTCATCATACCAATATACTAAGATATAAATGTATGCACATAACATTAATAATTTCAAGTTTCTATCAAATAAATATGAAATATTGGGTATATAAAGCCAGTAAAAGTATATATATATCAATATTCACTCATCAGGGCCTCTATGCTTTTGATGACCTTACAACTGGTAAATTTTATAAAAACAAAAATTGTAAGTAATACCTAAGATAGACAGAAAAGAACAAATAATTTAGTAAACATGAGTTACTTCCCCTTGAAATAAAGAAAACATGAAACCCAAAAGAACACCCTAAACATCAAAATTAAGAAATGTTGCAGGCTCATTTTAATTATGCCATGCAAATTAATGGTAAAGTATTCATAAAAAAAGTAGATGGCCATGTGACAGCAGTAATTGCAGAAAATCGGATAGCTGTCAACATCCGGATACTGGTACAATTTGTAAAAACAACCATTCTGTTCAACAGATAAACGTAATATGGATAAAATCAATAGGATAATCGTTTACAACAGTCCATTACCTATCCTAATACTCATTTGCAGGTGAACTTTCTTCTTGTAGGAAAGTTTTGAAAATATATAAATGAATGAGCATCAATGTAGACCACAACGATATTCGAAATCCGGGTTTTAGGGACAAGCTGTTAATCAGAGTCTGCAGTTTCGTGAAAATAACATCACAATGCACATGCTTTTTACATAAAGTTATTAAATACAAATATAACAACATATTTGTTTACTTGATTTTTACGGATCAAAATAAATATAATTAACACAACAATAAATTAACTGCTAATAATAACAGCTCCTTCCATAGGCCAAAATAAAAAGCATTCCATAAAAGACGACGCCGCTCTAAGGCGTCGCCAACAATCATTGGAAAAAAATAATGCACATAAATTGTAAATTTGTGTACGACAACTCACCTCCTAAACATAACATAATAGACTCAACCAAAACAAGCGTCTGCTTCTTCACTTAACTATGTAGTTGCATGACCATGATTAGCAATAGCAAACCAAATCTAAGAGATAAACCTATTGTAAAAATAATACTATGACCACAGCAGATTTCGTACAGAAAATAGATTCTGCTTCACCTGTGCTGATTTTCGGACAGGCGATTAGGCAGTACGCATTATATATACATGTAATAAACCAGCGGATTACGTGTAATACTTTTAGAAATTCTATACAATTGTAAGAAGCAAACAAGTTGAAAATGGAATTCAGTGTGAAATTGAAAAGGACAACTAGACACTGTAGTGCTTAAGTGATATTTAAATTAAAATAAAAACGATGTGCTCTGGACCTTGTAAATAAAAAAAAATCTAAAACAATACACTATTAATTGCTGATGATTTTAACCAAAAATATTTTTAATGACACATATCCAAGAGAAATAAAAATACAAATGACTTATATTTTATTGTCTATATGCCCACTATGATATAACACGAAGCAATTCTGCATTCTCACATGTATAATGTATTATGCTTGAAGTTTATTTGCATGGTTTTATTTTAGAAATATTTCGTTGACAGTTTCTTTTTCTATTTACATATCATTTCTTGGAATAAATCGATAAGGACACTGATTTACAAGTTTGACCAGAGTTTTTAGGCATAAATTTCATTCTGTATTTAAATGCTTGAAAGTAGAAAATCTGAATTATATCAGATTGGGACACAAAATATATTGCTCTACAAATCTCGAACTTGTATGGAACAAATTTTCTCTGTTATATATTTTGTTTTTGTTTTGTTTTTTTCTAAAAAAGCCTTAATGTCTCTCCGGTTGCATGTCCGTCGCATTCAGTGCTGCAGCACTTTGATTATACTTCACAACAGCAGGTGTCAAGTGCTGTGTGGCAGCTGTAAAAAGTTGCCCCGTACTTCACTTCAGTGTTGTTATATTTTCTGGTCCTTCGGGATCATTGATACCGGCACTATTAAGTGTTGAGAATTAAGTACCACTCAAGCCAGTGCTAGGGGGCGTGAGGGATGTTGCACTTATTCAGTATCCCTCATGTACAGACTCAATCAAACCGAGTCTGCAATTCTTATGTAATTTTGTTGTGATTAATGCTTCCGAGGGATCACTTTCTTTCCGGATTTTTATACTTCACAACAGCAAGTGCTGTGTGGCAGCTGTAAAAAGTTGCCCCGTACTTCACTTCAGTGTGGTTATATTTTCTGGTCCTTCGGGATCATTGATACCGGCACTATTACATGTGTACAATCATTTATAATCCATATGTGTAACGCATGATCAACACCACACTTGTGGAATTGTCCCTCATTATGTTATTAGCGAAGACCCCCTCTTAAGGTATCTGTTCACACTTAGTAAAAATATGACACTGGTTATATTACCATGTTGATCATATTGAGCATAATTGTTTATAATACAATAATTGTAAAATCTATTTTAATATAAAAAATACAGATTTTATGAATATTGGTTTCCTCTCTTTTTGTGTTTTATGTGCTATTTTAATACTGAGTTTTTACGTTTACTACTCTTTTTTATTAAAATTGTAAAATAAATTTTAAGAATTCAATTGTCATTGACTGCAATAATGCATTGATGTATCTCTACCAAAACATGATTACATAATCATAACAATCTTTATATTTAACGGTTTTACAGGAAGAGATATTTGTACTTTAATTTCTGCATGATGATGCATGATCCCTTGTTTGATTTTACAGCAATATTTCAATCTACGAAATATATCAAAAACATTCTTATATATTTGAAGTTGAAATTTGTTCGATTGATTGCTGCAGTATGAGTTAAATTACAAGTTAAATTACAAGTTACAGCAGTTATGTTTGTTTTATGTTTTGCTGAATAAGTGTTTAACCATATATAGCAGAACTTAAAATAGAGTAAAACAGGATGTAAACTTGGAGTTTAAAAAAAAAGTTCAGACAGATAAGTAGATAAAACTTGGACAAAAAAGTTGATGCACAGTGTAGGATAAATACTGATATTTGTGTTTTTGTGGTATCTGATGTCTAAATGACGTTTATGGGGCGTCAATGGCCGAGTGGTTAAGGTCGTTGACTCCAAACCTCTTGCCCCTCACGGCTCTGGGTTCGAATCAGGGACTTTGGATACTTTCATATGAGAAAGCTATCCAGCTAGCTTACGGAACGTCGGTGATTCTACTCAGGTGCCCGTTCGTGCCTGAAATAATGCACTGAAGGGCACCTGAAGGCCTCCATAACCAGTAAAGCTGCAACGTCGCCATATGACTTATACTGTGTCGGTGTTACGTAAAACCCCAATCAAACAAACAAACAAATGACGTTTAAAGTAGGGCCTGGAATTTTATTCGAATATACGAAAACCACTAAACATTTAAATAGGGAAAAGCAAACATGAATGTTTGGGAAAAACAAACGATTATTTATCTTATTTGTCTCAAAATATAAGGATTTTATTTTATGCTTTTCAGTGGATTACTGATTTATCCGTGAAAATTATATTTGATAATTTCACAGTGAAAATTATCAAAATATAATTTCACTCTTTTCAATGACGAAACTACTTTTTTAAGATTTTCCCCATGTGGTACCTCAATTTTATTTTTGCTGACAGTTCTGACAATGTCAGGCTGTTAAAAGAAAAAGCAGAACTGAAATAGATAAATAACTTAATGTCAAAAGTAATAAAAAGAAGAAAACTTACTTCTATTCATTCAAATTCCAATCACCACATTTCGTCTCTAAATTTTTTTGTTTCGTTTTTACAGTCTGAAAAATACATTCCTTCCCCATGCAAAACTGCTCTTGATGACATTTGGGCATATTAAAGTATCATACGAGCAATAACTGCCGTATGCTTTATGAAAAATTGAAAAGCATTGACAGTTATCACTCGAAGAATAAGTAAAACAACCCAGCGTTCCTGAGCAAGCTTCCAAGTTTTCCATTTTCCTAGCTCCTTTTCTGAATGTTTTCACATCTGTCAACACTTATTTTTTGTCTGTTACAATCCTCAAATAAGTTTTTTTTTCTTTTAAAAAGGTGTATGCCTAACAAATCCAAATTATATCCCTCTGAATCTTACACAATTATTTTCCTCTCATGAAATACACAACTTTAAAAAATGGCTGCCGCTTACATTTTACAAAGCCAGGTCTAATATAAATTCGCAGTAAGTAACAGAAATATGGATGGATGGTTGGATTTTTTCTCCTACAAGAATTGTTTGTTTTTATTATTAAAACAAGCAATCATTCATATTTTTTTAATAAAATGAATAAATATCACCGTCATTTAACGTTGATTGGCAGACTTATTTTTCAGCTCAAGACTTCTTGTTTTTAATGAAAAATTCCGTCTAAATGGGGCTCTCAATGGGGGAAACAGATTTTAATATTAACGTTAAAATTATTGAAATTTCGTTTTAACTTGTTTTTAAGCATAAAATAAAAAGAAAATGTGTCTGTTTGTTGTGTAAGATGTAAGTTTATTTCATCTCGTGAACTTTAAAAACAGTATTCTCACTCGTGGCTACGCCACTCGTGAGAATACTGTTTTTAAAGCCCACTCGATGAAATAAAATTTCATCTTACACACAAACAAACAAATGTCCTGTATATAGTTCTTTCAATTAAATAACTCGCTTGGTTTTCAAACCTTTATATTTGATGAATATGTTTGTCATCAATAGTACATGAGTTCTATTTGTTGATGTTCAAGGTAAGTCTGACCACAAAATGTTTGCGAAACAATTTTGCATATAGACCCTACAATAAGGTGATGAAAAGATGACCTTTCGATCTTATTTCAGTTAAGAAATTGCTCTAAGGGTTTTACATCTTTTAACTTCTTATAAGACTGTGTGTAGAACCAACATTTTAGACAAGCTGAAGTTTTATAATTTGTATTTGGTTATATTCATATTTTGGACAAACTTCTTCTACTGGCAAGTTTTTTTTTAATTGTATTTTGGAGGTTTGTTCATCGCAAGCAGCCCTGTTGGTTATTATCCACTTGTAAGCATTATATAACTATAAAGAATATAGCTTGCTTGATAAGGGTATACAAAATATCATAAACAAGATCAACACGGAAAGGCGGCATTCAATGAACGCAACCCCCACATGACCCAGCAATAAGAACCAGTGGCAAGGAGTCCAGGCGGACCCCAAACAAAAACAGGATAGGGCATTAGGCATACATGAAAAGTGATCAATTTATCATTATTCTCTATCGCACACGTAATTATCGTTATTTGCTGTGCTTGATTTATGTTTCACCTAATACAATAATATACATAAATACCAGCAAAAAGAAACTCTACTGATTTATTTTTATCTCAAAAGTAACCAGGATGTCTTAGATGTTTTAACTGCTGCGCTTTTTTTATCAATTTAAAGATAATTTCTGGTGAATTAAAATATTTATTGGCAAAATGATATGATACAATATATTATACAAATGTCACTGTCAGCATACTTTTGGAAATATTTTTCTCCTTTACAGTAAATGAAATGGATACACTATCGTTTCTTATAATTAATTGTCTTCTATAAATACTAGATTACACTCCAAGTAAATAAATTGAACGGTTACATATCTCTAAGTCCATTTTACACTAAATATCTTGATTATATTACTAGAATATCTTTCTTCTTCAGATGAACAACTTATGTACAGTTTATGATCTCTATCATTGTACAATGCAGCCAGTGGATTATAAATTTTCTCCAATCCTACAATTTCACATTTCTTGAAGCTGCTTGACAATCTTACAATATTGCTACTGTCTGTGTAGCAAACTAACAATGTACCATCTTCCAACTCTTGTATTCCTTGAGGACATTTATATCCTTGATCCTCAAATCTTTGTACAACATTACTATGCCAGTCCAGCTTCATACACTTGCTGTGACCTTTACAGTAGAAGTAATCACATACATACATGAACTTCTCATCTCTGCTGAAAACAATCTTTTCGGGTCCATTAAACAATCCAGGAGTATCAAACACCTGTATGAAATTTCCATCTAAATCCAGAATAACCAGCTTCCCTGGATTATAATTACAGCCAACTACTAACTTGTCCTGACAATAAGCTACACAATAACAGATTTCTCCGACATCTATACGACGATCTAAAGACAAACTAATGTCAGTGTAAGACATTATCTGGATAAACTTTTTATCACATAATGCAACAGCAAGTTTATTTTGTGGAAGTTTTATAACATCTCGTGGTGATGAAGACAGGATTATCTCTGATACCAGCGTTCCTTCGTCTATATTTATCATTTTAATTTTGTTATTATTTTTGTCAGAGACGATCATATTTGTTGAGGAAATCAGTACCATTCCAGAGATATTACATTGTCTGTTATCAGAGGAGTATTTCACTGGAATTGTTCTTTCATATTGTACATTTACTGCACTTTCTGCACAAGGTCTTCGGTATGTTGTTATCGTTCCTAGAGATTTGTTATTTTTCAGCTGACTAAGCATCATTTCGTTTCGGATAAATTTTACTTCGCCATCCGTTTTATTATCTTCAACTAATTGTTTCTCTTGATCTGACAGTCTTGAAACTTGAGGTGCAGCATGTTTCATCTCAATAAACAGCTTATTCCGCTTGTTTTCTTCGCCCAGAAACTTGAGCATTGACATTGTACTTGACATTCCCTCTGCGATACATATGCTACCTGTTTTAATATTTTCTTGTTTACACTTTGCTGTCAATGCACGAGTTTTAGCGTCCCTCATAAGTTCGGCTTCCATCTTATCCAAACATTCGTTTAATTCATTTCTGAAAACTTTTATATCTTCAACAACGGCCTTGTACATTTGTTCTATGTTTGTTGTAGCAGTCTCGGCAATTTTGACATTAGATTTACACTTTTGAATAAGTGTCTCCATTCTGTCAATCAATTTTTCAAGCTCATTAGACACATTTCTTGAAACATCGGGAATATAGTCTACTTTGCAGTGCTTGTGTTCTAGAGTCACACACACGTAACAGGCATTAGAATTATGTGTGTTACAACAGAATTCCAGTAGTTTGTCGCTATGTTTCGTACAAAAATCAGTTATTTGATCATTGTTTATATTCCCGGACTTCGATTGTTGTGGCATTCTGTCCTTATCAAGCAGAACGTGGTTCATGGAAGGTTTTTGTTTCCTGTGGTGTTTATAACAACTCTCACAAAGATGTTCCTCGCAGTCCTGGCAATAACCAAAAGCTGGTTCTTTTAAACCATCTCGGTCGCATGGAAGGCAGTAAAGATTGGAATCTTGTTCTGAAGAAACAGTTAATTTCCCTGACACTTCCATGTTTTATCTGGAATAAAGATCGGAAAGAAACATGTATTTTACGAAAGATAAATTATTATCATGGTATTAAGTAAGACATTAAGTATAATTCTTGCTTGAACTTCACCATCTTTTTAATGAGATCTATCTAAAATCAAACACATGAATGTCAATCCTACTGTTTAGATACTTTTTTTTCATCTGCACAATTTAGTCAGGTAATACAAATTTGTTTAACACGTTTAATTATCCAAGATTAAATAATCTATCTATAAAATAAAGAATGCATGTATGTCAACAATCAGGCTGTTAATTAAAGTTGTTTTAAAATCCTTTTCAATAGTTTTACTTTTGAATATAACTTTCAATAGTTAATTAATTATCAACGTTAATTAATCCGTGCACATTCTTCATTTTAATCGACCAACATGTATGTTGCTTTCGCTTTAAATGTAAATTCAATTTTAACAAAACGAGGTCTGTCTAAAATGCAGACGCTTAATATGCAGACAATATAGGATTTACATGTATAGTAAAACTTAGACAATATAGATATATAGTGTAGACAATATAGAACTAGAAGGTGTAAATTAGACACCTGAGAGCTGTTTAGATTTGTATTTTTAAGAGTAAAATTTTAAGATATTAGAGATTTGTAGGTATGATTAATTGATAATAAATTAGTATTTAAAAAATAGAAATATTTTTATGATTATGCCCCCACAAAGTGGGAGCATATAGCGTTGCACTTGTCCGTCCGTCTGTTCGTCCGTACGTCCCGAAATCTTGTGAAAGCAACTCCTCTTAAACCGGATGGCAGATTTTGCTTAAACTTACAGGGATGAACAACCTTAATGTGTAGATGGAAGTAAAGGAAGGAAATTTTGCTGCGACCAAATTTAACAGAATTATGGCCCTTTGTTGATTTTTTTTACTATATACTATGTAGAAATTTTGTGAACGCAACTCCTCTTAAACCGGATGGCAGATTTTGCTTAAACTTCCAGGGATGAACAACCTTAATGTGTAGATGGTAGTAAAGGAAGGAATTTTTGCTGCGACCAAATTTAACAGAATTATGGCCCTTTTTAACTTGTGGCACATGTAGTCCAAAAAATATTTGACCTAGAGTCATAAGATTGACAGAACAGTGGCGTGTGGGGGCATCCGTATCCTATGGACACATTTCTAGTTTTTTATTAAGATGATATCAATTATAAATAATAAATAGTGATATTAAAAAAGGTTTTTAGACATACTATTCTTGATTTGAATTAACTTTTATGAATTAAAATTAAAATGTCTTATATAAGTTTTGTTAACTTTAATGAGCAGAATTTAAATGGGGACAACAGTTTTCAAAATAAATTTTAAGAACAGAACATATTTTTATTTGATATTTATACTTAGTTCATCTACAAAGTAATCATCAAATAGTAAATAAAACAATGTTATAAAGCATTTACAATTATAAAAAAAAAAAAAATGTAAACTGTGATGTACAAATATAAATATAATTTTCATTAAAAAAAACGTGTTTATCATATCAAATCACTATATATCTATATTGTTTGCGTTTCTTGCAATTACTATGGGGAAACGGACAAAAGCCCCCCCCCCCCGGACAAAAGCCCTCCCGTCCAAAAATAACAAGGCGGACAAAAGCCCTCCCGTGAAAATGACAAGGCGGAAAAAGCCCTCCCGTGAAATTGACAGGGCGGACAAAAGCCCTCCCGTGAAATGACACTATGTCCAGGCCCGTCGTCACGATTTTGTGATTGGTGCGGCCAATTTGATTGGTTTTAGGTAGAATCTAGGGGGTACGGGGGCATGCTCCCCCGAAATTTTTTTTATTCTAGCATGCTGTCAGGGGCGTTTTCCCGTATATTTGGCACAGTTTACAGCCTGCCGCTAGTACATGTTATAGTAATATGTCAACGATTTTTTACAGATTTAAGTGCGTCGTAAGTTTAAAGGGTGAAATTTAGGATTCGCATGACGGACGGACAGGTGTACATAAAAGATGAATACATGTAATTGATATTTGGCAAATGAAAAATAAACAATAACTGATGTTATTATAATTCTTTAAATGCATTTTTATCTGATGATTAATATTAAATAAACAAATAAAAGAAATATTACAGTACGTGGATTATTGTTTAGCATAAATCACACATTGGTATAAGCTTAAATAACAATCGATGACATGATGGAAGAATAGTTCATTACGAGTCAACAATAACCACTTTTTGTTTAGCAGTAACTTGTATTTTGTTAACAATAATCTTACACAACACAGGGTCTCATTTTATGTAAATTTTCCAAAAACACATCGCCGTCGTTCTCTGGTAGTGATGAACTCATCGGCAATTACACGTAAGTTGAGTGGATCTGTCCAGTTAACACCATTAGATTCTTCAAACGTACTTGAGACATTGTTGATCTCAGGTATGTCTTGATTCTTCTGAATGCCGAGAATGTCCTTTCACTGGTAGCATTAATAACAGGCATTACTAACAAAATCTTTAACAACACAACGACCTCAGAGAACAGTGCTCTTTCTAGCACCGACTGTTCTGACGCAAATTTCAAAAAGCCGGGTAGAGTAACAGTACTATTTTCTGATTTGTCAAAATGTGAAGCTGCACATCTAAGATGTCTCGGTTAATATCGTTACCACAGAAATCACAAACAAAACCAAGTTCTCTAGTGGACTCGGTCTTCAAAGGTTGTGCGGCCTTTTTAAGTAAATTCTCCACGTTTTGAAGAACGCGATATCCCGGTTGGTCAAATCTCTCTTTAACACTGGCGATGGCAAGATCGATTGCTTCAAAGTACTTAGGCCGGAACACGTCCTGCACTGTAACGGGGTTGTAGCCAACACCGTGCCCCATCTCGAATCGTGTGGGCGCCTTTCTCTTCCGCGGAAAATTTCAATCGTTAACACCGACTTTGAAGTTTAATCTATTAAGTATCAGAACTGTCGTCTGATCTCATGTCTATCAAACTACATAGAGTTCGCTTTGCTAGCCGCTGGCCCTCGGATGCTGACAATGAAACTTGTTGAGGAGATTTGCTGAGGTTGTCTGTCAATGCTAGGATGTCGTGTGCAAACATTACACCGAAAAAGTACTCGAACTTGACTTCGTAGGACCCCTACATATACCTGGTCAATTGATTGTGTCCATGCAGTTGTTTCTTCGTGTCATGTTTGTATATTACCGCCCATTGCATAAGGGGCCAGTTAATATTTTTTTGTTTTTGTGTTTGTTTTTTTTACTCATTTTTGGCCAAAATATTGGTCCGGCCAAGGCCGGACCGGCCGGACCATCGACGAAGGCATTGTCCTCTATATTTTCTGCATTTTACTTTATGTTCTATACTGTTAATAAAGGAAAAACACGTCTGCAAAATTCATTTTCACTATATATCTACATTGTCTGCTCTTCTTGTAAGTACTATATACTCTATATCGTCTCCATTTTACTATATGTTCTATACTGTTAATAAAAGAAATACATGTCTGCAAAATTCATTTTCACTATATTCTGTTTGAATTTTATTGATTTTCATTTTAAATAATTTATTTTTTTGAATAATTTGCAATTGATATTAAAGGAATTGATAATTTTCAAAAACATCAATTTTTTTCACCTTAAAGGGATACTCAGGCAAAATAATGGCAAAAATATAAAAATGATTTTCTGTACTCAAATCACCCTAAAATGACATTTCTTAAAGTCCCAACATGAATTTCTGTATAAATTCTATATATTTTGGGTTTGAAGTTTAAATATATCTATATATGTTGAACGAAATTTTGACGCGAACAGAATCACCGAATAGTTTAAAAACAAGTCATGCGATTTGAGCAAACCCTGGAAGTTACAATAACAAATATTGTGGATATTGTATGATTGAAACAAGTCTAAGTAATTGATTTGACATGTTTTTTAACGTTTCCAGAGTACAGAGTGACAACTATTGTGAAATTTTAGCGCTCTAACCTGACCCACGCGGGTCAAGTTAGGAAAACACCATTTTATTCTTTATATGGAGAAAAGTTTTTTTCCTTTGACTGTTTAGTGTATTCATTTTGAGGACATTTACAGAATAATGAATGAAAATTTCAAAACTAAGAAATGAAAATTTTGCCTGTGTCTCCCTTTAAACGGTTAAATAATGATAGAAAAATAGAAATATCACGTAACTGTGTTAAGTATTTCATTTGGTGCTAAAACGATAACGTACCGGAAAACGGTTTCGAAAAGGTCAATATCTATATTGTCTGCGTTTTACTATATATCCTATATTGGCTGCATAAGCGTCGTGCCAACAAAACGGACCATTTTCTCATTTTGATAATTCTTAATTTTACACTAAAGCGCCTGTCATATAGTAGGCCCACAGTTTTATTACCTTAGAAAGAATAAAACGGTTCCCTACTTAACTATTAAGTACTTTCCAATGAACCTAATTCTAATTTTCAGAAAATGAATTGTTGAATAGTTGACCTACATTTTGGTTATCAATTAATCGATATATCATAGACTTACGGTGTTTGCAGTTGAATATGTTTATTTGTACATATGCGAATATACGTTTTCCTACGTGCACACTTACTTTTGAAATACTTTACAACAAAATATAAATATATACGTATATAGTCTTACCTTACTTTCTTACTTTTCCAGTTCAAACAGCGGAAGTTCTAAATATAGAACCCAGGGGAAACAACTTAATTTACATGCTTTTTCAAGTGGTACATCTTTTATCTTCCTTGCTACAAAAAAAATATGTATACATATATTATAGATCTATATCATTTATATATATTAAATAGTAGAACCAAATGTTTTAATAAAGTTTTACATACATTGAGATAAATCATATTCTTATATATAACTCCATAAATATTAGATTTGGCAATACTCATAATCGATTCTGCTGTCAAATAAAAAATAAAATTCCACTTCATCTCTGTTAGATATAAATTATTTGTCTTTTTGTAACAGTTTCAAAATTAAGTATACCTACTTGTAAATGTATAATTGCTCTTTATAGGTTTACTATGTTGGAAAAGTAGAAAAGTTAAAAACCTTTCTGCGAACATATGATAAGTTTAAAAATACGCCAAAATTCAACTGATTTATTTGTGCGTTGATAACTGTTATTAATTAAGGACTTAATTTGTAAACCCTATGCATCTATATTTACAATAAACCTTTCAAACGTAAATACGGTTATTGAAACAAGTATGTTATTTTAATGGCTATTAAATGCAATTATTATAGAAATACTCAGTTTATTGTAATTTATTTATACGTTCAACTCAAATTACACAAAAGAGAATCTATGTAATAGCGATCAACAATTAATGTAATCAATAAAATGTAAAATTATGTTTTCAAATAACGTCTTATCATAGCGTTTGCCGTGTCAACATGTACAATGTTTTGTTGTTGTTTTTCGTTAGTCTGTCTGTTCTAAATAAGGCCAGACCACAGGTGTTGTATGAATTGCAGCAAATAAGTTATTACGACTTTGTACAACATTTGAATGAGAAATTTAAACCTTAATGAGCATAGTAAAACATCTCAATAAATATTCAAGAACCTGTGCGTCGCATATTTTCTTGAATTTAATGTTGAACAATTTACAAAAACCCACCATTGCTGAATTCTTTCCAAAAAGATATTATTCACGAACAAGAAGAAAAGTTAGATATCTATTGACTTTGTGAATACTGATTTATAAGATATTAAGTTTGATGGAGATCTTGAAATTTAGCATTATGTTTGATTAAATACTAATGGTTTACTTAAAATACGCCCAGAGGTTTTTTCCGTTTGTCCCTTCAATAGAAATGTGTGTCCGTTCTGATATGTAGCACTACTTGCACACTCCCTGATAATAATAAAATTATATTTTTAAGTCTCAAATGTCGGCAGTTTATCCTGATTTATGTCTTTTAAACTTGTTAGTGCATACTCATGATTCATAAATTGTGTTATGACTACATGTAGAACACGCATTTGCATCATGGTTTAATTATAACAGTTCATTAACACTAATTTAAGACAGCAATAGCGTGTCTATTCTATATCCAATACATTAAAAATCATTGCGATTATCTATTATTTTGTGGCCAATTGTGGCAAATAAGACAAAGAAAATACATGTTAGGAATATTGAATTTGTAACAATTTCAGAAAATACGATTCAAACACATCTCGTTTAGATCTAATAATATTATTTGGAAGGCGTCTGTTACTGTATTGTGAGCTAGACATATAAGTTACGTAAGCATTTTTCATTTATAACAATTCACTGATTGTGTGGTGATTTTTATGTACAGTGAAATGAAAAATTATTCTCGAAATTAGAATTTCTGGTAACCGATATTTTAACACTTTTAAAAAAGGATCATTTCGGTATGATCTAACTACATGTAATTTGCTTGACATCTGACAAACCCCGCACGAGTTTTTCGCGCTCTTTTTTGATTTTCTAACAATTACAATACTAATATATCGCGGTAAAAGATAAACAAAAAACATAAAAAGCAGACTTTTTAATTTGAATTTTTGTTTTTGTAAATTACAAGTTAAATTTTCTATTGGATCGTTTTCTATCTTGGTAAGGTATATAATTGTTTCATATTCAAACAAACTAGACATTTATGATTTATATCGAAAGATAGCATTAGATATAATGGCATAAATGACATCAATTTGTTTTGTTACCTTGCAAAATAATTCGGCTAAGATATCAAGATATTGCTTTTGTTTGAAATTAAGAATTGTAGCAAAATCTATATCTTTGACAATATATTGTTATAGAAGAATACAAATGCAAAAAAAAATCACGATAATAGAAGTGTAAATCAAAATATTCAAACTGTATGATGTCTGACATTAAAATAAAATGATGAAGTACATGCAGTGTTCTAAAGATAATGACAAAGATGTTATACATGTATATTCATAAAACAATATATATAATTCATCTCAATGAATGCAGAATATATACGTATAATATACAATATAACATGTTATGCAGTTAAAACAATTCAAAACTAAATATTTTGATTTTATCCGCACAGAAGCCGTGTGCAGAAGAGCAACTAATATACAATTTTTGATCTCTTTTACAGTATATAACAGCCTGTAGAAAATGAAGGTTTGCTTTCTCCAATCCTACAATTGGACATTCTTTAAAGCTCCTCGACAATCTTACAATTGTGTGAATGTTCCTGTAGCATACCAACAACGTACCACCTATTAACTCTTGTATTCCTGTAGGACTTACATATCCTTGATCCTCGAATCTTTGTACAATGTTTCCTTGCCAGTCTATCTTTAGGAACTTACTCCTCTTTGACACATTGTTATAATCAGATACATATATGAACTTCTCATCAATGCTGATAACAATCTTTTTAGGTCCTCCAAACAATCCAGGAGTGTCAAACACCTCTACGATATTTCCGTCAAAATCCAAAACAATCAGCTTTCCTGGATTAAAATTACAGCCTACTACTAACATGTCTTGCCAATATGCTACACAATAACACTTATTTCCAACATCTATACGACGATCTAAAGACATACTTGTGTAAGTGTAAGACATTATCTGGATATGTTGTTCATCAGGTAGAGCAACAGCAACTTGATTTTGTGGAAGTTTTATCACATCACGTGGTTCTGAGGATACAGATATTTGTGATACAAGCCTTCCGTGGCATATATCAATTATTTTTATTTTGTTATTGTTGTAGCCAGCTACAATCATTTGTTTGTTGGAAATTAATATCATTCCTAAGATATGGCATTGTTCCTTATCAAAAGAGGGCTTCATTTGAAGTGTTCTTTCATACTGGGCATATATTGTACTATCGGGTGAGAGTCTTCTGTGTGTAGAAATCGTCCCTATATATTTATCATTTTTCACTTGATGTACTATGTCTTTGCTTGGGACAAATGTAATATCACCCTTATATTCCACTAATTGCTTTTCATTATCTAATTGTCTTGCAACTTGAGGTACGATTTCTGTCATCTCATTAAACAACTTATAATGCTGTTTGTCCTCGTTACTATGTTCTTTTAGTCTGTACAATGTACTTGGCATTTCCTCTTCGATTTGTAAACTTTCTGCGTTTACATTTTCTTGTGTAGATTTTGCTGCATGCTTGCGAGCTTTATATTTTATCCTTTATATTTTCGGCTTCCATCTGATCTAAAAATTCGTTTATTTCCTTTCTAATCATCTGTAAATCTTCAGCAATTTTCATGAACATTTTTTCTTTGTTTGTTGTGGCACTTTTAGTAACTTTTACCTTACATTTAAACTTCCTGACAAGTGTCTCCATTCGGTCTATTAAATTATCCAGCCCATCAGACAGGTTTCCTGGAATATCGGGAATATACTTAACATTGCAATGTTTTCGATCTTTGATTAAACAAGCAGAACATGCCATAGAACGATGTTTACTACAAAAGAACTCCTGTTGTTTGTTACTACGTTTAATGCAGAAATTAATTGTTTGATCACTTTTTTCGTCCCCTGTCTTCGGTTGCTTTTGCATTATTTCCGTATTATGCTGAACACGGTTTTTTGATGATATTTGCTGTCGGTGATGATAGGAACATCTCTTACACAGATGTACCTCACACTCCTGGCAATAGACGTAAGCTAGCTCTTGTAATCCATCTATGCTGCATGGAAGGCAGTAAAGATTAAAATGTTTCTTTGAGGGAGCTGCTAATTTCCCTGATACTTCCATGATTTATCTGATAAAATAGAAGGAAAGGAAACTTAAAGGTGAGAAAAACGCTTATACGAAATAATAACTATTTTCAAAAAGAGATTTATCTTACCCTATTACCATTATTTGGTAAATATTTCAGTAGTGAAAGCTGTAAAGATTTTGTCATCATTATCACATTACCGAATCTTATCGCAACATTCACGTTGGAAAATAGTATCCACCCATTTGTATATGTTTTCATTGCAGTTTTGCTATTCAAAAATTCAAAAATGATTTTAAATTGATTTTTCACACATTTTATCTTTTGCTTCAGTTAGCTGTATCGGGCCTTTGGATTTATTGACCATTTTATCAATGATTTCAGGATTAGATATAAACAACTATATTTAATTCTACATTATGCTTTTTCATTGAGTCATCTCCCTTTCTACATAATGAAGATTTGTCAACTTAAAATTTTACACTGTATATAATGAATGTGTACTCGTCGTAATGAACATTTATAAAAGTTGTTTAAATATCAATTTGAATAATTGTCATTGATACGAATACAAACAATATAAATAAATGCAAAATGTAAAATAAAGATTTTTATAAATGTCTTCGGAGGATACTTAAAATATAAATACGCATACTTAGTGTGTTTTCGTTTAACCGTATAGCAATTAATGTTATACAACAGTCAGCTTTTGTAAATTCGATTAAAACAAAATATGACATTTTAAACTTGCAAACTCTTCACTTAAACACGTTTGTACTATATAACCCGAGACATAAAGTATTACTATAATTATTAGTCTTTACCCTTCTCATATCTTGAGCTGAAATAACTTTTATTATGAGTTTAATTCAAATTTCATAATCTATATATTTTCTTGCAAAACATGCGCATATTCTTTCTCTACATGTATTGTTCTGTATTGTTTTATTGTATTTCATTATAGTCTCATTATTATACATAATCACTCGAACACGAACTTTCAATATATTTCACCACAAATGCTAAATGGTCTTACCTGTCTCGCTCTTTATCAGTTGAAACAAGAACTTTGGAACGCGGAAGTTCAAAACCAAATGTTATTCAAGTTATGCATCACTTATCTTCATAACAACAAAATTTAATTTATTTAATTATGTTCATTTAAATAATCCTAATGCTAGAGATAAAGTTTTTAATATTATGTCAGAATTCAATCTTTTAGATTGCTGGAGAGAAAATCATTTAGAAAAAAGAGAGTACACATGGTTTAGAAGAAATCCAGTTAAAAAGGCACGCTTAGATTTTTTTCTCATTTCTGATAATTTGTATACAGATCTTGAATGTTCACTAATTTTATCGGGTTACCGAACGGATCATTCTTTAATTTATATATCACTCGATTTAGACAAATTTAAAAAAGGAATATCATACTGGAAGTTTAACAATTCTTTATTAAAAGAAGTAGCATATGTAAATGAAGTTAAAAAAGTCATTAAAGAAACAAAAATTCAATATTCCTCCAACATTAATGAAAATATAAATGATGTTCCGCTTCATGAACTTCAGTTCAACATTAATGACCAGTTATTTTTTGAAACTCTTCTTTTATCTATTAGAGGAATCACCATTCGTTATGCGTCTCATAGAAAAAAATAAACATCAATAATGAAGATAAACTTTTAAAAGAAATAAAGGATATTGAGTCCCAGCCTAACACTAATTATGAACTTTTAGAAAACAAAAGAAAAGAACTTTTAGAATTACGGAAGAAAAAAATGGATGGTGTATTTATCAGATCAAGAGCTAAATGGATACAAGAAGGAGAGAAACCTACAAGATACTTTTGCAATTTGGAAAACAGAAATTATGTCTCAAAATTTATGAACTCTTTAATAACAAAAACAGGAAAACATTTACAAAAACAGGAAGAAATACTTGCAGAAACAAAGAGGCATTATGAAAATTTATATAAATTCAAAAATACAGAAACAGTGTGTTTAAGTCAAATTTTGTATAATACTGTCGACATACCAAAATTACTAGATAATGAGAAACAATCTATTGAAGGTGCCCTTACTTACAATGAAATGTTAAATAGTCTGTAACGCATGTCAAATAATACAAGTCCATGCAATGATGGTTTTACTGTAGAATTTTTTTTATTTTTCTGGAATGATTTAGGTATGTTTTTAGTAAGATCAATAAATCATGCATATAACATAGGTGAACTGTCAGTAAGTCAAAAACAAGGTGTTATAACCTGCATTCCAAAAGAAAACAAAGATAAATTCTACTTGAAAAATTGGAGACCAATTTCACTACAAAATGTATCTTATAAAATTGCATCTTCTTCAATAGCTTTTCGCATAAAAAATATTTTAGGAAAGATCATTAACGATGACCAAACAGGCTTTTTACCCGGAAGACTCATGGCGACAAACATAAGATTAGTTTATGATCTCTTGTTCTACTCAGAAAAGAATAATATACCTGGATTGTTACTATTAATAGATTTTGCAGCTGCTTTTGATACTGTTTCCTGGAAATTTATGCATCAAGTTTTAGAGTTTTTTAATTTTGGACCCTCTGTTAGATCATGGATCAAACTTTTTTATACAAATATAGTCGTGTGTTATTGTTAATGGTTACATGTCAGATTGGTTCTCGCCGTCAAGGTGATGCTCTGTCTCCCTACCTGTTCATTCTTTGCGCAGAAATCCTGTCAATATTGATAAGAGATAATAATAATATAAAAGGAATTAGTGTTAATGGTACAGAGTACAAACTCTCTCAATATGCTGATGATACTAGTTTATTCTTAGATGGCACGTCAGAATCATTAAAAAACACAATGTTAACTTTAAAATTTTATGCAAACATTTCAGGCCTTAATATAAATATGGAGAAAACAAAAGTAATTTGGTTTGGGTCAAAAAAATACAGTCGCACAATACTTTGTCCAGAATACAATTTATCATGGGGAGATAACATTTCACACTGCTTGGAATTAAATTTTCAGTAGATTTATCTAATATAGTTGATATTAATTATGACTCAAAAATTGAGGAAATTAAAAAGTTATTTGCTTGCTGGTCAAAAAGAGTGTTAACGCCACTCGGCAAATTGGTGGTTATTAAAACCCTTGCTTTGTCAAAATTAAATCATTTGATTTTGAGTATTCCTAACCCACCACTAGCAAAAATAAATATTATCCAGCAAATGTTTTTCAATTTTCTATGGAGTGATTCAAGAGATAAGGTTAAAAGAAATATTATATCACAGGAATACAAGTTTGGAGGGCTTAAGATGGTTGATCTCAAGTGTTTTATGTATAGTTTAAAAGCAACATGGCTAAGAAGACTGTTGACAGTTAATTGTATTTGTTTACATATTGTTAAAAGTGCATGCCCTTTTTTAAATAACATATATAAGTATGGTACAGATTATGCAAGAATACAATTTCATCAATATTTAAATCCTTTTTGGAAAGATGTGCTTTACAGTTTTTATTTAATTTCTTCAAATGTAGAGGTGAATTCTTGTCAGCAAAGTTACTCAGTCAATTTATGGCATAACCCCGGCATTAAAGTAGCAGGATCTAGTGTTTGTTATAACAGATGGGTATCTAGGGGAGTAATATTTTTAGGGGACCTTATCAATCAAGAAGGAGAATTTTACACCTGGCAAAATTTTATTAGTATATTCAATATAAGAACAAATTATCTGGAATATCAAGGTTTTTTTTAGCTGCAGTAAATGAATTTCTTTTGAATAATAATATAAGACACTTACCTAAGAAATCATTCAATATTCACATTCCTTTAGGTTTGGCTATTATAAATAAAGATAAAAAAAGGATGCAGATCTATATATAGAACGATAAAAAAGAAGGAAGAATATCCAAATTCAATGCTAAAATGGAAAAATGAATTAATAAGTTTGGGTGATATGAATACCTTGAATTTCAATTTAATATATAGAAATGTTTTTAGAGTAACAAAAGACGCAAAATTGATCTGGTTTCAATACAGAATCAACTATAGAATTTTAGCCACAAACTATCTTCTCAAAAAAAATGAATATTATTAGAGAAAATGACTGTACATTCTGCCAACATGAGCCAGAAACTTTAATACATTTGTTTTGTAATTGTGAAATTATTAAACAGTTTTGGCAACAATTACAATCATATATCAAAGAAAAATGTAATATAAATTTCACTAATTGGAGTAATTTTGATATCTTATTTGGGAATGTTAATATAAACATCATCCTAAATAAGATTATTTTGCTAGCAAAACAGTACATATACTATAACAGATTGAAGAAAATAAGGCCTTCTTTGGAAATTTTCAAGAAACAAATAGTTTCTAGTTATACTACTGAAAAATACAGTGCCAAACAGCTGTTTCAATATGAAAAATTTGAACGCTCATGGGAAATGTTTAAAAATTTAGTAAGTTAGTGAGACTATGTAATTATTGATATTTTTAAGTAGTAGACAGCCCCCTTGTTTAATTATTAATATTATTAAGACACTCTACTTTCCTGACATACCTTCCATCAGTGACCTTTACTAATATTTAGAGAATATTAATTACTTGGAAGTTAATCCTCCAAGTTTACACGAACAACCTTTTCTTTTTTACTTTTTAGAGAAGACTTATATAGGTAAATGAAAACATTTTCCTCTGAATTAGATGAATTCTAACCTAAAACTTGTTTTTGCCTTTTCCTTTATTAAATTCAATAACTTACATGAATATGCAACATTGCTGTTTAGTAATATCTTTAGTATTTTGTTTTAAAATGAGGTTATTTTTACTTTGTCTTTTTTGTATATATAATTCAAATATAAAGGAAAATGTAAATTCAGCAATAGACTACTTTAAAAATTCACAAAAACCCCATTTTAGCTATTAATAATTATTTTAGCATATCAATAGTGTATCTATTTAGTTAAAGTGACATTATGCCCATCCAAAGCAAATAGTGAATAAACAGTGAAAGTTTAAATACATTTTTGCCATGATTCGTCTCAGTTTTTCAATATATTCCGTAACTCTTATGGCTCAAGGAACATTTTGGAAATATCTGTAGAGGGAAAAATTATACTTAATAAAAGTATGGGGCAGTCTTTATGTTTTAGGCAGATATATATTTTATCCAAAACTTTTTCTTATATCAACTGTTGCCTAAATATACCCATTTTTATTACATGATTTTCGGTGGTTTATAGAAATATATCAGTGATATAAAACTGGTAATTTCACTGTTTGAAACAGTGAAATTACCACTTTGATAATTTCACTGTTTTGAATTTAAGCCCCTTACGTTGTTTCAGTGAAATACCAGCGTGCACAGTACTGGGTACCAACTTAATGACGTGACGTCGTAAATAACGTCACGCAATCTCCTACGCAGTGATCTCCCCTTATCAGTACAGAGATTGTACAGATTACAATTCTGCCAAGGGAGGTAATCAGTGTGAGGAGTTTGAACGTCACGTTGTATTATTATTTGGCGCGCTTTTCATTCAGTATTAGGTTAAATGTCTTTTTAAAACGTTTCTTTGCATATAATAAAAAGAAAATTTGTTTAATTAAGTGTAAGATTGAAATATATTTCACCTTGTGAACACCAAAAGTTCATATTTCACTCGTGGCTGCGCCACTCGTGAAATATACCTTTTGGTGCTCACTCGGTGAAATATATAGAGGATATTCAAGTTTTTTCTATAAATACATGATTTATTTTCATTGAGTGGTATGAAAATAAATAGTTCATGAGTGGCGGTAGCCACGAGTGAAATATGGTAATTTTCATGCCACAAGATGAAAATAAATCATGTATTTATAGAAAAAACTTGAATTTTCTGTTTATTATATACATTTTTCTCTTTTTTGATATTAAAATTTGAAAGATTTTCCTGTACTGGCAGAATTTAAAAGAAAGTAGTCCGGCAAGACACCAGTGAAAATACGGAAAATATGTTTCACTGCAGTGAAAAATAAATGTTTACAGTGAAAATACGGAAAATGAAAATACGCATTTTATTTCATCAATATTTCATTTATAAGTATATAATAAATTCCGATCTTACACTGAACTAAACAAATATCCTCCATATAATATAAAATAAATATTGGCCATTTATAATTCAGTAATGAACTTACACGAATTTATAATATTATATCACATACCCAAAATAAAGACCGTTTAAAGTGAAATAAGAGACATTTTTCATTGCAGCACCTATACTATAACGCTAACATTTAGTGCTCTATAACGCTAATGACGTCACGTCAAAATATATGCACGACCGTACGTATTTAGTACGTCGCAAAATCGGCACGGGTGTGTGATAAATAATTAAAATATATTTCTGCTTTAACCATCTAAAATCTAAAATAAAATATATGATTTTACTGCAATTCTGACAGTTATTTTCATTGCAGAGATGTAGATAATATTTAACATGTTTTAAAGTAATTAAAGCCGTGTTAGGCTTATATATCTTTACGGTATATGGAACGAGGAACAGTTATAATCTTATACTCAAAAGGGAAGTAAATCAAAGAATTCGACAGCCTCGGTCTGGTCGATTGCGCGAACCGTCGAAATGGACAAAACAGGGAACACAACTGAGTCTGTGCTCGCTCAGTTTTGTTCTGTTACAGGTAAAACATCATTAATCCTGTATTTTATGAACCTAGGTTAGAAATTTGGTTGCGTTTTGCAAAAAGTTCGTTTAATCTCATTCATAAACAAACGTTTTGAAATGATTTTCGGATGATATTTTCATTTTCGGATATCTTTTTTGTTTGTTTAGATTTTTCTCTAGATTTCACTCCATCATAAAGTAAACAAGTTCAAATACTTTCATGACAATTGCAACGCATTAATAAACAATTAAATGCATGATGTTTGATGAATAAAAAAGCTTTAATCCAAGTGTACCCTGTTGGTCTGTGAAAAAAATTAAGTCAACTTAAGGGGGCAATACACAGTTTTCAAGGCTTCTCGGCAAACAAATGACTGCGCCACAATCAAAACCTCACACACAAGTCTGTAATCACACACCTGAAATAAATGCATTTCATATTTAACATATACATATGTATCTCACAGCAAACAATTAAAAATACATGTCCACCTTCTAGTTTTCTGGCACATAGCCCTGTGTTTTTCATTGTTTTGGTCGCGAAAATCAACGACAAAAATAGCGGATTACCCCTATTCGCAAAATACAACAATATATTAACGTCAAAAGATTAAATCACAAGCTATAGTGATTCTTCCTTCTTAAACAATGCACAATCTGAAAATAACATCCAAACGGGGAGTCATGCACCTACTTTTTTCACTATTTTAAGTCTTCTGCATACCCTTTAAATTGAAGAGCTGATTCACCGCCTAGCTCCAAAAACCACATGTTCGCATCCGACAGGTGCTCTCTCAAAAAAGCAAGGGTTAACACCACTAAATTCAATTTTACTAAATAACTGAAACACAATACTAGTCATTGAAACTTGAAATATAGTAACTATAAACATTTAGAACCTCAAATATCCACTTCAATTTCAAAACTGTCTCTTATTTGTAAATTCCACCCTGGCCAATTCGAAACTAAACAGCCGAAACTGTGTACTGCCTCCTAATAATCATAATGTAATCCAGATAATGGCTTTAGATTTTTTTAAACCTAAAATACAATATTCCAGCAGCATATGCTGAAATTCTGATTAATCTATTTTTTTATCTTGAAAATGATTATAGCTAGAAAAAAGAGGTCAGACGTCAGAATTTTCAATGTCGTTTTTGTAATAGACATAAAAATTTAACGTTTAACAGGGCTCATCCTGGGGGGAAATTTTAGGGAGAAGTGACGACCTCGCGAAAATTAGGGAGAAGGGAAACAACCCAATGTGTATGCATTAACATGCATGGCTATACATCCTTTTATTATAATATAAACACAATTAACATCACTTATAATATTTCTCCAGTTTATTTATTAATAGTAGATTAATTCATGGTAGTAACTAGTATAAATTAAAAGTAGATTAATTATTTAGTAGTAGATCTGGCAATGGCATCTAAATGTTTTTGAGCTGCAAATATGAACATAAAAAATTATTTTTGATATCTATTGATCAGCTATTTATAAGCTTTCTCTAAATATGTGTTTATGTATTTTCATGTACATTTGTTGATAATAATGTGTAAAAAAAGATATGATGATAAAATCAATTTCATATTTTTTACTTTTAATACTTTCCTCACCTTTAAAGGAAGATGAAGTCACATTGGATATTGACTAATAATATCTGTTCTATTCTGTTGTGGTAACAGAAATTTCTTACAATGTACAGACTGTTGTAATGTCACGATTATATGCATATAATTATGCTTATAAAACAATTTTCAAACATCAAAGAATATGTAAAATATGTACTGCAAACATTTGTGCACATTATATTTGATCACTAAAATTACATACATTCATTTCTTATTGAAAAATTTGACTGAGAAATTGTAGAAAATTAATTTCTAATTACCTCCCTTTATTTTCATGAAACAATTCGGTAATATCTTTATAAATAATGCTTTTTAAAATTTACAATATTGATAAATCTTAATCTGAGCATCATATTTACGACATTAAAACAAATATATATATATTGAAACAATAGGAACACTTCTTTCCTGACAAATTTTGTTGTCATGATATACGACCGATATGTAGTTTAGCCGGGATATCTTACCCACGTGCGTAAACTGTGTCAAATTTGGCATTTCTACAAAGAGAACAATGTCAAACACCCCCACTGTCTACAACATACCATTCGCAAGATTTTTGCGAATTGGCTTTTTAAATTTTTGCGTAGGTGTAACTATCAGAATCAGTAACTTTCTTACTGCTCGGTTTCGGCATTTCGCCTTGTAGCCATGACATGAGCGACAATTTACAGTAAAAATTGATGTTAACAGACTGAAATCATTCAAAACTATGATTAAGTTTTTAATCCGGTCGCTGATCATTAATAAAATTGATTATTTTTAATTGACTAACAGTTTTGTGATAGCCGTGAAAAATCCATTGCACATCGCCTTTACTCGGGTTAAAAACCCACCATCGAAGTGCATTGTGTATATCAATTAGGGAAGATTGCACGTGTTTAGATAATCGGGGAAAAAACAATGTATAATTATCGCCAAATCCCGTATTAAACTCGCAAAACTATATACCGTTTCGGGCCGATGTTCTCATTATTTACTGTTTAGAGTAGGCGGTCTATCGCTTCGCTTACAGGTAGAAGGGTAGTATAAAGCGACGCTCTGATTGGATAATGACAATTAGCGGTCGTCATATGGGCGGATACAATCTCTGCTCTTTACATCGCTAAGTTATTACTATTTGGGAATTAAGATTTTATCGGCGATGTTGACTTCTCTTTGATCAATCGGAAGAGCGAAATTGGAATATACACGGCGAAGTTTTCGCCTGAATCGCCCTTCCGGATGAGCCCTGTTTAAGAAAGATAAATCAATTTAATTAATTAACTTTAGATTAAACTCACATTAATTGTTAAAATTAGACCGGATGATTTATCAACAACCACTGGACAAAGAAAATAATTAAAGAAAGTGTTTTTTTGAGGTGGTGAGGGTTTGATTGTTGCCCGGTTTTGGTGGTCTCCAACCAGTTATTATATTTGTGATTACACACTTTAAGCTGTCAATCAGATATAATTAGAGCTTAATGTTGTTAGCGTTCCAGTTTATATACTACAACATGAAGTGAATGCTGAAGACGGACCCGTAGGGAAAGTTCACCCAATAATTGTGCCAGGAATTTGACAGGCTTGCATTCATTCATCGAGCACGCCATGTAGTAGTGCCCCACCGCGATTATCTTTGACTAAAATAGCTTGTGTTTGCTTCAGATTGAGATAATCTGCCAACCCATTATTAGTAATGAATATTCACGAATTCAAAAACCCAGCTAAATGACTTTTTCCTGTACATTCTGTACATAGCTCTTGGAAATTCATCTAATGGAGTGTGATAATGAACTCTTTTTGAATTAAAGTGAAATAAAACAGTTATTTCTTTGTAAGAAAATAATTAAATATCATAGTATGAATAACTCCATACAAAAAATAAAATAAATACACAAGTTTACGCAAAAAATATCTCTATTTTTTATGGAAGATCCCACTACGACTGTTTTGATTTTATTGATTTTCATTATAAACAATTTATTTTATCAAAAGTTTGCAATAGATATTAAAGGAATATTGATAATTTTTAAACAGTGAAACACATGAAAGTTTTTCACCTTAAACAGTAAAAAATGATAGAAAAATAGAAATATCATGTAACTGTGACTTCATTTGGTGTAATTCCACAGAGCTAAATCCGTAGCGTACCAGAAAACGGTGTTTAGCTAGGTTTTCAAAAAAGGTCAGTTGAGTCTTTTATTGAGACGAAGAATGTAACTGCTGTGTGGTAATCCATTATTATTAATCAAAAGGATTAAGCAGTCATTTAAAGAGATTTACAACTTGTAAAAGATCCACTAATTGGTTTTGTAAAAATGAAGCTGAAGAAAAAAAAAATCTTTTTATTTCTCTCAGAAATTTGTTAAAGAACTTAAACAGCTATTCACCAACCTTATCATTGATATATGTGTCAAATAAATACCTGTAAACTTTGTCGTCAACCACAGAAAATTGTTCTGTTAATTATAAATTAAATTTTTGTATGCCCCAAAGGGCAGCCTTTTTTGAAGTACCTGAAAGTTAATCTATATATCATTGTGAGAAGTGTAATGATAAGATGGAGCTTAAAGTTGAGCATCACAATATACACTTGTATGATGTGTGTTACAGGAGCAGATGCTGCCATGGGTAGGCAGTTGTTAGAAGCATGTGGAGGAAATTTAGAGCTGGCTATCAATATGCACATGGAAGGTGGTGGTAGTGGTGCTGGTGCATCTAATGCAGTGTAAGACCTCGTGTTTCATTTTCATTATTGGGTTAATTTCAGAAATGTAAAAAACAACATGTTCAAGTTATAACATTATTATCATAGTTTTATTATTGTTATTTGTATCTGAAAATTTCAAAATGTTCATGGTTGTATATGGGTCTTGTTAAGTACAGAACCTGTCTAAAATTGGTTAGGCAATAGTGTAGAGCTTTGCTAGGCTGTGCAGATATGCAAGGCTGTATCAGTGTGCAGACAGGGAACCGTATGGTTCTGTATTAGTGGTAACCTCTAAATAACTTTGAGCTTAGCTTGCAAGTGTGAATCTCAAAATGAACGTTTTAATGTAAATATTTTAACCATGTTTTTATCCATCTTACAGTGATGAAGTAAGGGCTCCCATTCCCCAAATTCAGGAAACATTGGTGGATGATGCTCCAGTATATGGTAAAGTACTGCAATATTAATCAGACTATATATTATAACCTGCTAAATTTTTTGGAATTAAGTATTGAGATCTCTAAGTGAAATGTACTTCAAAAAAAGCCATGAAACTATTTTTAAGCACTATGAAGATTCCAAGGTCTTTATGTTCTTTGTTGTGTTTTTAATTACACCAACATTTATGAAGGTCAAGAGTGATATTAAGTTTTACTGGAGTGATGGAGGGAAACCTTTTATTGTTTTTTTTTTTCAAGGAAATGCAGAAGAAATTAATAGCACCACAAATCCCCTGTTTGCTACATGGAGAATTTCTTCACACAAAATAATCTGTTTAGTCTTTGATAGGATTCGAACCCACATCAACAAGGAACAAGTGATTGGATGTCCTCTACTGTAATTAATCTCTTGTCCAGGAAGGACCTCCTGCCAAAACATAAAAAGTTCTACATGTATAGACATTGTATATTAATCAGTAATAAAATGAATTTAATTTACACACTTTCTCTGACAAATTTGATTGCTTCATTAGTAGTAGATCATCTTCAACTGTTAAAATGAGCTATTATTTGTCACCGTAAAGGGGTAAGAAGTTAACTCCTTAAGAAATTCAAAAGGAGTTAACCTGTTATTGCACTAAAATGACGATATGTTACTTTGTACTGTTTTACAGGAACATTTCGAGGACGGAAAAGAAAAACAAGATCTGTGTTTGATGGATTCAGGGATTTTCAGGAAGAAGCTCGTAAGTTTTTTGTATTTGTTTTAAGCTTTACTATTAATAGAACAGAGAGAGTAGACGTTAGCGTCACACTTTAGTTTTTGCCTGCAAGTTGGTATCTACATAACAACTGATGGAAATAGGTTGAAACCGCTCACACTTATTTGAGAACATAGTAGGAGGTCACTGACCAAGGCCTATAACTCTGACATGGATTTTGATGGAATTAAGGCCCTTTTTTAACTTTAAAAATTTCACATTATCCAGGCTCTTGTTTGTGGAAATAGTCCAGCAGCTGTCCTACTGACAGCTCTTCTTTTTTTAGCTCACCTGTCACAAAGTGACAGGGTGAGCTTTTGTGATCGCTTTTCGTCCGGCGTCCGTCCGTCCGTAAACTTTTACTTTAAATGACATCTCCTCATAAACCACTTGGCCAATTTCATCCAAACTTCACAGGAATGTTCCTTTGGTGGTCACCTTTAAAAATTGTTCAAAGAATTTAATTCCATGCAGAACTCTGGTTGCCATGGCAACGGAAAGAAAAAACTTTAAATATCTTCTTTTAAAAAACCCAAAGAGCTAGAGCTTAGATATTTGGCATGAAACATCTTCTAGTGAGTGTCTACCAAGTTTGTTCAAATAAAAGCCCTGGGGTCAAAATTGGCCCCGCCCCAGGGGGTCATTGATTTTCCCTATATGTATATAGTAAAAACTTAAAAAATCTTCTTTAAAAGAACTCAAAGAGCTAGAGCTAAGATATTTAGCATGAAACATGTTCTATTGGGTGTCTACCAAGTTTGTTCAAATAAAAGCCCTGGGGTCAAAATTGGCCCCGCCCCAGGGGGTCATTGATTTTCCCTATATGCATATAGTAAACTTAAAAAAATTTCTTTTAAAAAACCCAAAGAGCTAGAGCTAAGATATTTAGCATGAAACATGTTCTAATGGGTGTCTACCAAGTTTGTTCAAATAAAAGCCCTAGGGTCAAAATTGGCCCCGCCCCAGGGGGTCATTGATTTTCCCTATATGCATATAGTAAAAACTTAAAAATTCTTATGTTAAAGAACCCAAAGAGCTAGAGCTAAGATTTTTAGCATGAAACATCTTCTAATGAGTGTCTTCCAAGTTTGTTCAAATAAAAGCCCTAGGGTCAAAATTGGCCCGCCCCAGGGGGTCATTGATTTTCACTATATGCATATAGTAAAAACTTTAAAAATCTTCTTTTTAAGAACTCAAAGAGCTAGAGCTAAGATATTTAGCATGAAACATGTTCTAATGGGTGTCTACCAAGTTTGTTCAAATAAAAGCCCTGGGGTCAAAATTGGCCCCGCCCTAGGGGGTCATTGATTTTCCTTATATGTGTATAGCAAAAACTTAAAATATCTTCTTTGAAAAAACCCAAATAGCTAGAGTTTAGATATTAAGCATGAAACAGCTTCTAGAAAGTGTCTACAAAGTTTGTTCAGTTAAAAGCCCTGGGGTCAAAATTGGCCCTGCCCCGGGGGTCATTGATTTTCCTTATACAATGTATGTTTATAGCAAAAACTTAAAAATCTTCCTTGAAAAAACCCAAATAGCTAGAGTTTAGATATTAAGCATGAAACATCTTCTAGCAAGTGTCTACAAAGTTTGTTCAAATTAAAGCCCTGGGGTCAAAACTGGCCCCGCCCCTGGGTGTCATTGTTTTTAAACTATATGTGTATAGTTAACTTAAAAAAATCTT
>NW_026853961.1:0-28183 GCF_026571515.1 Ruditapes philippinarum
AAAACTAAAATAGTGGAGATAGCGCTTCCATATTATTACTAGCCCCAAAATATTTGAATTTTGGGCAATTGATTATTCCAGATTGTCCGTAAAACAGATTAACCTTCATACCCACTACTTTGAGACATAACAACTTTTTAAATAAATCATATGTTTATGATTGATATTTGCTTGTACTACTGGTCTGATACATTTCCAGTATGAATGACATTTGCTTCTTCTATCTATACACTTTACTTCTAAAACCCCAACATACGTTACAATTCTTATTTGATTAATTCAAAGGGTTTTTCTTTATTTTAATTTTTACTTTGAAGCCATATGCCACTTTTCATGGAATTGCACTAACGTGTCACATTGAAGTTTCCATGATAACCGCCATATGAACACATTTGCGGATGTTTCATTTTTTTTAATTTTACCAGTTCATGTTAAATGTCGAATACTGCTTAAGCCGGTGCTATGGGGTGTGGACGGTAGTTTGCACTTGACAGTACCGTCCATGAACAGGCTCAATCAAACCGAGCCTGCAACATTTTCTATTTTGCCGTGTTGGGCTTTCTTTGTGGATTCTTATTTTTCTCTTTATTGATAACAAAAGGTATTTAGGTCTACATGTTATAGTGTTCGTCACGGTAAAACCAGTAATGTGTCAGTTTTCACCAAACAACCAGGTGCATATTAAAAAACAACAAAAGGTTTTACATTCAAGATGCCGTCATATAGAGAACGAATTTAAAGAGTACTGTTCATGTAAAACTAGTAATAAGTATCCTAGATGAATTCACCTTGATACTAATCAACATCTTAAACTGGTATTTCACTCAAATTGACTTTATTCTGCTGTAAATGACTCTTAGCTTCTGCATAAAAGATAGAAAGTTTTCAGAAGCATTACATTTCTTTTTAAGAAAAGAAACAAGTTGATGTCAGATCCATTTTTTTGCTAATAATAATCACTTGAAAGTGCAAAGTAAAGTTACTTTTCCATAACATTAAATAAAGAATGTTTTATCACGAAGTGTAATATCGTTCATCTGCTTGAAAAGTAAAGTCTGTCTAAAGGTAAACTATTGTCTGTTTCAAGTTGTGGAAATTATCAGTTCAATTTGACTGCATGTTAGAATATAAACAAATAGTCGAAAGCGTTAAGAGATTAATATATTTAAAGAATGATTATGAAACCATTGCCCTCAAACTCATAGACAAAACAAAAATGAGTATTCCGCTTTAAAGCTAGACAATTATTCTTCTTTTAGTCCGTCGCGCATTATTTTTAATGTTAATGTCAATTTACACCATTTATCATATGTAACTTCAGCAGACGTTGCGATTGGCTATATATCGTACGTAACAATGGTGGTTTGCATATAAGATTTTTTGTTCAAAATGTGAAGATAATTCAACTCGTGGTAAAACATAAAACGTTTGAGATATGACCTTGATCAAAGTAATGTAAAATATGTATACATTTTGCATATTCTAGTAACACTTTTAAGGGAATTATCCTGAACGCGGCCATACATTTATATGTTGATGTCAACGAAAGAGGATATAATTTATAGAAATAATCAAAATGTAAAGAGGCGCATAAGTACTTATTAAATAGGATACAAAACGTACTTGCTCCTCACCTCTGTTGGCTTGAATCCCATCAATAACTTCCGAATCGAATCTATCATGTGAAGAAGCTATTCAGCTAGCTAACGAAAGATTGGTGGTTCTACCTACTTGAAATAAGGAACGCATGAACGGGCACCTCATTATTGATTTTACTAGTAAAGCTGGATTGTCACCGTATGACCTATACAGTGTGATCTAAAATCCAAAACAAGCAAAATGTGCATGACAGCGAGCTAGAAATGCTGTCACACGAAAATGATAGTTTTATTGACTAAAGGCTACATCATTTTAACCGTCTTTATCACTAATGGTTACACCAAAATGGCATTACAAAACATGTATTCAGTGTTTCACAAGACTGTTTATGGGAAAATCAATTCATGTTCGGGTGTTAACTAACATGTAACAAAACAAACTACTGAATTTAACATTGTTAGTCGATAAACTTTTCTTTGCTAGTTGTATAATAAGAGATACAATTAAAACTTGATTTTGTTCAGCTAAATTGGTGAATAACTGTCCCACTACTAAAATTTATCAATCATAATGCATGATATTAATGTGATGAAATAACAAAAAATCTGCTCTGAGCATATTATCATGAAATATCAGGAACATTGTGAGGACAGTTCACAATATTGTATCTTAACACGAATTAAAATTGGATAAAGCCGAGATACTGTTGTGTGACAACGTCTTTTTATTCTAATAACAAGGTCACATGTAGGAAGCAAACTTGAAAACAAAACTATTATATACACATGTATATAATTACATAAGCTAAAGCAGGATTAAATATTTCTCATTATTCAGGGTGAAGTAAAACTATAGCTTTAATGGGAAGTAGCATTTACTATACATGGATTCAATTTTTTATGATTTTCAAGAAAGAATAGCACAATAATTGTAATGTCTCATGAAACTGAATAAAATAACGATTATAACTGCTTAATGATTAAATATTGGAAATAACATTTGAATTAGTGTTTGTCATTGCAACATAATGAATGTTTAATCAGTGTATTATTGGTTAATTGCAAGACTTATCTTATTTTAAAGTTTTAAACATAAAACGAGTTTACTTCTTTAGATTATGCATCTGTTTTTAACAACTCTTAAAATAGTAGTTATCATTTTCAGCCAAATGGTGTAATATATTTCAAGCAATTCAGTAATGACTTCTAATGGAATGTCACTGTGAAACAAGGTAAAGTTCCCCACTCATGTAGAAACAGTACGTATTTACAGTAAAATGAGAGTTTTTTGTTTGTTGCGTAATATGTTGACATTACAGAATTACATTTATCACATAAACCGACGCGGGATTGTAATAAAGCCATTTAATGAAAACGATATTACACTAGTGTAATAACACTTTAACTTGACGTCATTTATGCTATACATAAATATAGCGTTAAAGCGCGCTAATGTTAGCGTTACATTATAGGCGCGTCAATGAAAAATGACTCTTTTTAACAGCTTACCGTCCTTGTTTTATATATGTGATAAATAGATTATTATATTCGTATAGATTCAAAACTAAATTTATTGAACTCGAATAAAATAATATTATGCTCGCGAATTAATTTAGTATTAAACCTAGTACACTCATTCAATATCCTCTATTAATCACATAAACCGCGGCACAGGAGTGTAATAAAGCCATTTGATAAAAACGGTATTGCACTAGTGTTATAACACTCTGACGTGACGTCATTTGCGCTATAAATACACAGCGTTAAAGCGCGCTAATTTTAGCGTTACACTGTAGGTGCGTCTGCGAAACAGTTTGCCGTTCTTTATATATGTGATAAATAGAATATTACATTTGTATAGATGCAATACTAAATTTATTGAACAAGTTGAATAAAACAATATTATGCCCGCCAAATGGCTCGCATAATATGAATAATATTCAATTCGTTCTATAAATAGTATTAAACCTACACTCATTCAATATCCTCTATTTATTGATGTCCGGAACTTTTTTTGTTTATTTATGTTGTTTTGTTTATATAATATAAAACTTTTGCCAAAAGTGTGAGAAATGCAATGATAGACTGAAATAAATTATTCAAACGAGAAGAAATCTGCAAATTTCCAATCCCAGGATTTAATTAGTTTTCTTTCAGAATTCTATACCTTAAATCCTTATTGATTGCACTATTTTATATCTTTTATGTTGCTATCAGTAAAACAATTGTGTAATTATAAAATACATCACATTACGCATTTTTGTTGTTATTATTATTCATTGTTAGTAAAGTAAAGACTTTATCATTTGCATCACTGTAGATAATAAGGATTGACAGCTGTAATTGTGGGCTTATTCATCAGCTTATTTTGTCGTTGTGCATAAAACGATGAAGTACCAGAATGTCTTGCTCAATGCCAATCAAATTGTCTAGAATTGTATATCTATTTCATTTGCATTGTCTGTGACAACGTACTACAAAAATAAATGCCACCTGAATGATCTGAGAGAAGATATATTGATTTTGTGTTGTCAAGCTTTTAAAAACATAATGTGAAACATGTGTTGATATAAATTGTAAAAGATTCAGTATCTTATTCTTGATTTTTAATACAGGACAATAACGATTTTATTTTTAACTTTTTAAAATATATATTTTTTGAATTTAAAAAAACTGTTTTACAAATGCCTGCCACTTTTTGTATCATTATTGTTTTGTTTTAATGTGTTAAAATGCTATAAACACAAATGGGTTAGAACCAATAATAAAATACTTTTAAAAAATGTAAACAAAGGTATTTTTGTTAATTTGTAAAATTTACAAGGTATACAACCCAGCCAAACTGGCAGGTCAACCAGAAGGGCACTGAATCACAAAATTGGAGAGGGCATTAAAGTGGAAACATGCTTATATGTTTTACAAATAATAATTTATACAACCAATTATAGAATAAAAAATGGAATCCTTGAAGAACGCCCAAACGGGCTAAATTGATGGAGTCAGTTTAAAACAAAATTACAATATTTTCCCATTTATAAAGAATAATAATAACATCATAATAATATACATGATCTAATAAGCTTAATAAACAAGGAAATAGGTTACTTTGAATGGTAGAACGGCATACAGTTATAACATCCCTCGCCAGTCCATAACAAATAATACCACGAAATGGTCTGTTTGTTTCAGCACAAACGGTTCCTGCCTTGGTCAAACAAATTTACCAAGGATTCGTCTTGAGTTGTAAAACTGAATTTCTTGGAGATTTATAATCAGATCGTTAGAAGCCTCTTCTATTCCTAGAATCCATCGTAGAATTTCCCCATTTTCGTGTTTTGATGTTGAAGTGTGCTTTATTCGTGGGGGGGGGGGGCGTGGACGGTAACTGTCCAACATCGTGCATGAACAGGCTCATGATGAATCGAACCGAGTATGCAACATTTTCAATTTAATTTGTCGTTACATTTTCTGGTGAAAAGTTTATTTTGCGTAAAAACGTATACTGCGTTTATTTTTATACATCTGTGTTTTGAATTTTGTCCAAAATAACGATACTAATATCAGAACCTATCCGTACTAAAAAATTTTTAGTTTATGACGTACAATAAATGTCTAATATATAATATGATTATTGATATGTTCAATTGATATAATGTTTATATTTTTATATATAGCAAGTACTTGCAATAGCAAATAATTGCCTTACCGTAGATGTTGGTGTAAGAAATCGAGTTCACTTATCGAAACACGATAGGATTGTTTAGAAACACCTACATTTCATAAAAAGTTCCATTTTATAAGATTGATAAACCTACAAGAAATATTATGTCATTCTTACGACAGCTATGCTAACAAGTCCATATGACATTGCATAGACAACATAGAACTAAGTTAAACATATGACGGTAAACAAATTTTACTTCGGCCGAGTATCTTTTTTTAAAGATACTTCTTGGTTGCTTTAATTTGAGTTCAGTGAATTCATCATTAATATTATATGAAATTGTTTTCTGTGTATGTTTTATATTTGTATCATTTTTCTTGCAAACGTTATGGATTTTTTGTTTTAACACCTGCCATGTTGCGTAATTCTGAGACAAGAAATAGTGATTGCAAATATTATATCCTTAAAGACAGAATCTACAATTCTAAAACAGGTCTCGAGACTGCTATGTACTTATATATAATTTTATGCTGTTTGTATTTATTTATTCACTTTAAAGAACGAATTGACATCAGTAAGCACAGTTAAATTAAATGTTTAAGAAACCGCTGATTGTGCAATAAATAGTAGCGGCATGCTTGTTTTATAAATATTTTAGATAATGCTCACTCAGAATTGTAGCATATGCGCGGCTCTCCATATACAGGTGTTATGATTTTGCTTCTGTGAAAACTGTAGATAATTTCCACTTGACTAAAATCTTATTTCTCGGCGTCTGAAACGATAATAGTTTCTTTCCCAAATGTTTGTATCATTACAATGCTGTTAGATATGTAAGACAAGAAAAACAATTGCCAAAACTCTTCTTGTAAGTAGCAAAACAACATCATACCTGAACCACTTATTTTACAGCTCAAAAAAGAGTGAATTCAGTGTTTCCTTTAAATTGCTGTCCTGGAAATAAAATATGTTATAATACCTTTTCTTTCGTAGACATCGTCGCAAATAATAAAGCAAATTAATCAAACCCCTTACACTTTGAACAATTAAATTCTAAATATTTGTAATACGAAATAAAAATGTAAAAACACTAATGCCCCGGTCACATATTGACGGATAATGCCACGGAAGAACTACGGTCAAATCGTTCACGGATTACTACGGAAATGTGAAATTCCGTAGTCCGCTACGGTTCCAGTACGGACACACAACGATATGAGTACGGAGTTCGACTGATTTACCACCAAAAGCCCCGGGAGAGACACGGATTGTTACGGACCGACACGGTTTGATACGGAGCGAAACGAATCAGGACGGACGCATTACGGATATACTACGGTCTGCTACGGTATAAGCACGGGTTAGTACGGATAAGTACGGTCTGATCCGGAGAAGAACGAATTGATACGGATAAGAACGAATTGCCACGGATCTATACGGACCTAATATGTCCGTCCACAACCTCTTGCATGCTCATTTTCAAAATGCCTCACAAGAAAAGAACACCTAGAAAACGAATAGCAGAGTTCAATGGTTTTGGCGGAAAGGATTCCGCCTCATCGCGTCCGACCCCCGAAACATATCAGGTCCGATTTTAGTGAATTTCTTGAAGGACTTCGGATCCTGAACAAGTTCGGCCATGAGAGCCTCATACAAAACTTGAAGGGATCTTCGTAAAAGACTATCTCTGGTCAACCATCTCTTCTGTCTTCTCTTACCTGAATAGATATGGACTAGTAATCATTAATGAAAAATGATGATCAATACTGCTTCTTTTTATTTTAAAATTTGCTGTTCATTTTACAATTACATTAATTATCGTGAATGTTTATGTTTGAAGAATATTTAAAAGGTTGTTAATTAATCTTATTATCACTCAAGGGCCAGCGTCCGAGGCTTATGAGACACTTCGTTTTATGTACATATTTACTCCAATTTCACGATCCAATGTTTTGTAAAATATGTAACATTAAATGTTATTCTATTACTTATGCATTGTTGTATGATATTAACAATATTTTTTATCTCTATGCATGTCATCAAGCAACTCGACCACTGCCTCCGCATTCCGAGCCATATCAATATACAGTTGCAACCAGTAAATGGCAATTATCATCTATTGAATCTTCACGCAAATATGTCTGTTTTTAACAAGAAGGTAGTATTATTTATACCGTTGAAAAAGTACATGATACTTAACTTATTAATACTAAACAGTGGTGGACCGTACCATTCCGTACCGTTTCGTGATGCAACGCAATAAACCGTATAAGACCGTGCTAATCCCTGCCTCTCCGTAGTACAACGTATTACGATCGTGGCTTTCCGTGACAATGCCGTGTTAATCCGTATTAAAACCGTAGCTTATACGTAGGGTAACCGTACAAATACGTAGTTCTCCGTACCAAACCGTGGAAACCCTGACAAGTTAAGGGCCTACGAATCAGTACGGACTTGTACGGTTTTCGTACGGACCAGTGCGTATCAGTACGGTTTAATACGGACTAATAGGGATACGCTACGGTTGATTTTTCCGTAGCAAATTTTTGTGCATGTTCAAAAATTGTCAAGGATCGCTACGGATATACAAGGACTACTACGATTGTTAACGGTTACAATACGGAGAGCTACTGACCAGTACGGGTAGCTACGGACGATGCCGGAATTAATCCGTGGCTCTTCCGTGGGCGTTTTCCGTGAATATGTGACCGGGGTATAACAAGAAGCACACCTTGTAAGTTTTGTATATATTTTCCTTTAAGCATAAAGCTCAGAACTGTGTAACTATTAATCTCATTTACAAGTTGAAACATATGATAGTCTTAAAACGCAATTGTTTAATGTACTTGTTCTAATAAATAAATAATGTATCAGTTTATTTCGTTTATGTTTTTGTTACAGCTTTTTAATTCCCTTCACTACCAAGAATGACAGTTGACAACTCTTATGCTTGGCACATTATACAGACTTATTCATCAATTTATTTCGTCGTTTTGCTTCAAACGATAACAATATGAGAAATAATTCCAGTATGTATTGCTTAATAAAGTATTTAGAATTGCAAACGATATTTGATTTACATGCATTGTCTAAGAGCAATATGCTACAAGAATGTCACATAAATGATCTGAAAGTAGATTGTAAATGTACATTTTGTTGTCAAACTTATGTCAAATATATTAGTTAAGTTTAAGCATAAATTCAGTAACTTTACTCTGTATTATGTTTTTATATTAGTATTATCATTATAAAATTAGAAGGACGACTCTTCTTCGTATATGCATTTATTATATATTAATAGAAAAGTGGTATCTATCTTTTATTGATATCCATAAAATTATTATTATTTAAATGTTAATGTAGTATTGATAATACTTTCCAGTTGTGAATAGATATGACATATTATGTCTCACTCTACTTGTTAAAAGCATGGGAAAAATAAATGAAAAACATTTTATACTAAAAGTAAACAATCAGAAAAAAATCCAAAAGCGATTTCTAGTCCTAAACACCAATTACTCGTAATTATAACACGGGCATGACCAGGTCTAATATACATGTATATACAATGTACTTGTACATGCCTACGACTTTGCTAAAAAAAAACAAAAACAAAAACATTTCGGCGCCTTTATGTAACATACTGATAATCAGATATATGTAGAAAATTGAGCATATTCGCTAAATATATATTCTGAGCCATCATAGGAAATTCATATTGAGATATATGTTAACATGTATGTTATTAAATTATTATTGCTATTATTTTAAGTGACCTTATGCTTATATTTATAGAAATGTTCTAAGGCCACATTAGTAATTACTCTTTCATGCTAAGTTAATTATTAAATTGTCAAGAATCAAGAAAAGATTATTGAAATATCATGGAGAAATAAAATATTGCTGAAATAAAAAAAATTGAATTTCACCTGTTCTGTTTTCACTCACTATGTAGCCTTGAATTGACATTATGTCACTTTAAATAAATGGAACAAAACTTATAACTTTTCTTTTGGCGTCGTTAAAAAGTCACAATTTTCAGAACGCTCTTATGAACGTACCTGTTTATTTTTTTATTTCTATTTGAACAGTTTTAAAGCTTCAGATAATATCAAACATAGGTTAGAAACCCCAATCATCCTATTTATTTACTTTAAAAGCATTAACATATAAAAGCATGGAATTTTATTGTATATTTTGAACACGGTAAATTTACACAATCTAACATTGGGGTGGGCCAGAAGGTATACCAACATTATCTAGGTTCCTCCCCTAAAGGTCTATCTTGGTGGCTTTAAGGTAGCATAATAAATATGCGTGTATTTTTGAGATCTAAGATGTTGAGGGGATATAAGTTACATATATTTTGTTAAATAGCTTGCGCGGGTTTATTTTCATGTTTTTGAATCATACTTTTTATTATTTATTTACAACTTTATTTCATCTTATTTTCCCCCTTTTCGTTTTTTACTTAAGACTGACTAAATATCAGTTACTTCTACTGCTTATGATTGTTTTCATCTTTGTACATTTAGTGCACAAACAACTGTGTGGCTGGTTGCTTCCTAATTGACATTGATGAATTTCTTCAGACTCGTTGATGTCAGACAAACATTAATGAATATCTGAAGAAGTTCAGTTTACTTTTGAATTGCGAAGAATAAATTATATATAATTCACGTAGATTCGACTAACAAATATTGATGACATTTTCAGAGATGCTAGTAATTTTCATTCATTTCTACTTTAAATGTATTTCATGGTGTGCGCAAATAGATTTTAGAGGAAATCACCCATTTTTGAAACAATATGCACCAAGTGATTAAACATGATACTGACAAAATGATTAACTAAGAGTAAAATATAACCTTTTCAAATCTTAAATATCTATAACTATAATGAATAATTTATATACGGTAATAAATTTTGAAATGTTATGTAGTGATATTTTTAGTTCAATCATTTTACTTTACTGTCTTAATAATCATAACTTATTATTCAAAATATATTAATTGAAACCAAACTGAGTTATTTTCCTTTTATTTTCATGAATTGAATTTTACAACATGAAGAATTCTCAAAAGGCATATGCGGCAAACATAGAATTCTGCAATTTGTCTCGCAGTGTTAAATTTGATAAATTTGGATAATGTACAATATTTACATAACTTATGCGTTAATGTATTTGTTAAGGATTAAATAAATATAACCAATACATTTGGTTATATAAATTGACGCTTGTACAATCAAACAGTTTGTATGTAACGCATCTTCATAAAAGGTACATGTATTAGATGTAATGTAAATCAGTAGACTGTTAAAACATGCAGGTAAGCAGAGATCCCTAATGAAAGGAAAAGTAAATGTTAAAATTGTAGACTCGGTTTGATTAAGATTGTTCTAAAAGAGACTAAATGATGCAATATCTCATACGCACCTGCTTAAACAATACGAATTAGTATATATTTATGCAGTTAAGGTAATATTTGGTCCAACTAAGTAAATGAACACACGTTCACCTAGTATTTGATATCCTATTATAATTCGCAAGTTTCAGAGAGTCATTTACACATGATTGACATACTTCAAGTTAAAACACAGATTTAAAAAAAACAAATAAAAGTAGTTCTTAATTCAATAATTGTTTCTTTTTTTTATATAAGAAACAACCATCTTATGAATAGAATGTATATAAATACATTATATTTATCTCATTGACATGTAAAGCAACCTAACAAAAGAAAAGAATAATATATGAACTAATAAACTATATTAAATTCCCCTATTCTGACACCGATGTAGGAGATATATAACGTATTGTTAATATTTTTCATAAAAGTGATGTTTTAAATATGTTTATTTCATAGACTAGTAACTGAAAAAATGTCTTCGTTTTCATAGTAACAACAAAACAGACAATGTATTTGATTATGAGAATATTTTATAGTTCGCCTATTTACTCTAATGATTTTTGACGTTTTAAGTACATGTACATACACTCATTTCAAATATAAAACTCCAAATAAAATAATTGGATTCAATCAAAAGTCAAAGAATACAGATGTGGTCGTATTGCTTATATTTACTCTGATAACTTTTGGAGTTTTAAGTTTTCCTTTAAAAAATACACTAATTTCAAACATAAAACTAATTGAGTTTAATCGGAAGTCAAAGAAAACAGATGTAGCCGTATTGTCTTGAAATTAAATTATCAGTTTAGTAATATTATAACTTAAACATTCTAAAATATACATAACTAATGTTTTGTATACGCATTCAACATATCAAACACATATATTCTAAAGAAACATAAAGTAAAGGTATAAACAAGAATAAACATCTACTTTATATAGGTCGCTCATTTGTTGTGTCAAGATTTTTAATCAAAGTGTTAGAATATGTAAGTACTTACTTGTTGTCTGAGCTGTTGTAAACGTCAATTATATTTTATAATACAATTTTAAGTCATAAAATTAAAGCGACATTTCTGTCTATTTATCGATACCAATTTTCTATCTTACAATATATTATCTATAAAATCTTCGAACAACTTTAGAACATGCTAAATGTTAAGGTTTCTTTTTAAAGCTTTGGTTCAAGCTTGAAAAAAAATGCCGAAGTATACGAGAAGTTGTGTGATTGAAAAGTTGCTAATTGATATGTCTCACATTTAACGAGATGACATTAAGAGTTTTATCAAGAACGTGCTGATTGGCATCCAGCCAAGCTCCATTACATAGTTTTGTATTTTCCAAAGTATAGAAATATAACAATTCTAAATTTCATCATTTCATTACTTCCTTTAATAACAAAAAGTACCATTTTGTTTATTTGGAATAACATACCAAAATGAATGTAATTATAGATTATTAATTGGAAAACCTAACAATTGTTGATGTTATATTCAAATATGTCATAACCTCAGATCCCCTTTTAAAATTCCATTTTATTTAGTTCCACCCATTGTTTTTGCCGCTTTTCATGGAATGGCACTAACATGTCACATTGGAGGTTCAGTGATAACCGCCGTAAGAACACATCTGCGGATGTTTCTAAATTCAAATTTTCACCATTACCATGATTAAATGTTGAATTTTTCTTAAGCCGGTACTAGGAAGCGTGGACGGTAACTTGCACTTTCTACGAACAGACTCAGTCACACCGAGCCTGCAACAAATTCAATTTTGTTGTTTTTGGCGGTCTTTATGGATTCATTTTTTTGTTTTATTCATTTTTGTTACCGATGTTTTTTATGATGTGCTCATGAATAAGTGATAAGGATCCACATGTTTTGAAGAAATCATCCATTGTAGAAAGATAACAGTCATCTAGATATTGAGAGTAATATTTAGGCTTCTTGAAGTAATGAATATCTTATTATTTCACATTGGAATTTTGCAATAACTTATGCAGAGTGTTCCAGTGTATTTTTAGTTCGGAACTATTAATTAAACTCAGCTTATTTAATATTCTACTTTTTCCATTGTCTAATTTTATTCGATAGGTCATTTGCAAAAGATTACAATTATAAAAAATGTGAACTTTTTAAACTTGTCCTACCATTACCCGTCGATGTTTTATATATTCATATAAAACATGAAACTGTCATTTCAGGAAGGCTTCGCCAGCATATATCAAAGTAAGAAAGAAAAATGAGGACAAAATAAGTAAAATAGAGAAAATAATAATCCCTAAAGAAAGTCCAAAACGGCAAAATGGACAATGTTGCAGGCAGGTTTGATTGAGCCTGTTCATGGACGGTACTGTCAAGTGCAACCTACCGTCCACGCACCCTAGCACTGGCTTAAGCAAAATTTAACATTTGAAGATGAAATTGCAAATTTTAGAATTTAGAAATATGCGCAGATGTGTTCATACGGCGGTTATCATGTAACCTTCAATGTGAAACTTCCATGAAAAGCGGCCTATTGTCCCAAGTTTAAAGAATGCATGTGTCCTAAACGTGAAAAAAGCAGGTTAAACTTGGTCGGGTATCTTTTTTTTTTTAATTAATATAAATACAGATTATAAATAAAGATTCTTAATTTCATCTTTATATTTTTGGATGTCGTTCTATTTAAGTGCCTAAGTCAATCAATGTAAAAATTTTAATGTTTTTTTTTGACAGCGGAGAATTCCTGTAAAGTTAAAATAGATAAATACAGAATCCCTAAACACGCCCGGCAAACTGTCGCTCCACTTTAAAATTGTGGTGTACGGTAAAACGAGCGAACGGCATTTCCGAGATAGAGCGGAAGGCCGATTTAAACGCCTAATTGTAAGTATTGTTTATGTTTTTGTCTTGTTATTCATTTAAGTTGTATTTTTTCGAAAAACGGAAAATGTGGTTCCGTGTAGGATTGATTTAGGCTTCCAATTATCTAAGCTGTTACAAAAAGAAAATTATATTAAGCCCAGGAGAACTTTTCTCCCTGACGAAGCGAACGATGATTTGTAGAATATTGAACTTCCCAACCATAGAAATGCCATACCTTTCGGATTTCTTGAAAAAGTGTATTAGTAAATTATCAACCCGTAATAAGAACTTGTCCTTCGTGCAAAATAAATTACTCCTGAAGGATTTCTTAAATTTGTAAACCGATATTTTTCGAAAGTAGTGGAGCGAAAGGGCAAGAGATGGAGCAAAAGGTTCGATGTTGAGCGCAAGGCGATATTAATTTGACGTATTAGGAGGAGCGTAGTCTATGATTTTTTACATATAAAAGCTATAGAAGTTAAAATAGACATAATCAAGTGTTCAGGCCGATATATATACCTTTTGAAGACAACTAATAAAGTGTGATATCCTTTCAACGACTATAGCGTAATAAATGTAATCGCGAAGGTGTCACCTATGGCTTCCGTGTAGATTCCTTTATTTATGTTCGAATTTTGGTTGAGGCCCGACCATTGAATCATACACATGTATGCATGGTATAATACAGGATGCCACTTTTTCGAGATCAATCATGTTTTTTGACACGGTTATGTACATTTAAAAACGTGTGTCCGTGCAAATGCATTAAAAAATCGAATATTTTTAGTTCTACCGCGAACAAATGTTTCCGAGCAGGTACGTGTAACTCGATTGTTCATGCCAAAATGTTATGTTTTTCGAAAGTTAGATATTCAAGGTGCATAACAGAAACAAAATTATGAAATGCATGGAACACATTTAATTAAATGGATCACTACTACCGAGTTCAGTTCACAATGACTTTCTGTAATTAATAGCTCTAACGTACCTGTTCTAAGCAAAAACACAAATAAGCCACGTTTTCATGAATTTGTAAGGTGGGGAATCGCTATGAAAATGGTTGACAAGGTGTCAGTCGTTATAAGGATATAACACGTGTTCCAGTTATGTTTCAAGATACTTCCTCCCTTATTTAGCATTGTTGTTTAGTTTATTATTTTCGTCTGAAAGTGTAAATAGAAATTTCTACTATAACTAGGTCTATTATATTATTGATAATTTTAGTCCGTACACCGACTGAGTTCTGCCTCACTTTGAGAGGAAAATAATAAACTAAACAACAATGCTAAATAAGGGAGGAAGTATCTTGAAACATAACTGGAACACGTGTTATATCCTTATAACGACTGACACCTTGTCAACCATTTTCATAGCCCCACCTTACAAATTCATTAAAACGTGACTTATTTGTGTTTTGCTCAGAAAAGGTACGTTAGAGCTATTAATTACAGAAAGTCGTTGTGAACTGAACATGGTAGTAGTGATCCATTTAATTTAATGTGTTCCATGCATTGCATAATTTTTTTTCTGTTCTGCACCTTGAATATCTAACTTTTCGAAAAACATAACATTTTGGCGTAAACAATCGAGTTACACGTACCTGCTGGGAAACATTTGTTCGCGGTAGAACTAAAAATATTCGACTTTGTCGCATTTGCACGGACACACGTTTTTAAATGTAAATAACCGTGTCAAAAATCATGATTGACCTCGAATAAGTGGCATCCTGTATTATGCCATGCATTAATGTGTATGATTCAATGGTCGGGCCTCATCCAAATTTCGAACATAAATAATGGAATCTACACGGAAGCCATAGGTGACACCTTCGCGATTACAGTTATTACGCTATAGTCGTTGAAAGGATATCACACTTTATTAGTTCTCTTTAAAAGGTATATATATCTCGGTCTTAACACTTGATCATGTCTATTTTAACTTCCATAGCTTTTATTTATAAAAATCATTGACTACGCTCCTCCTAATACGTCAAATTAATATCGCCTTGCGCTCAACATCGAACCTTTTGCTCCATCTCTCGACCTTTCGCTCCACTACTTTCGAAAAATATCGATTTATAAATTTAAGAAATCCTTCAGAAGTAATTTATTTTGCACGAAGGACAAGTTCTTATTACGGGTTGATAATTTACTAATACACTTTTTCAAGAAATCCGAAAGGTATGGCATTTCTATATTTGGGAAGTTCAATATTCTACAAATCATCGTTCGCTTCGTCAGGGAGAAAAGTTCTCCCGGGCTTAATATAATTTTCTTTTTGTAACAGCTTAGATCATTGGAAGCCTAAATCAATCCTACACGGAACCACATTTTCCGTTTTTCGAAAAAATACAACTTAAATAAATAACAAGACAAAAACATAAACAATACTTACAATTAGGCGTTTAAATCGGCCTTCCGCTCTATCTCGGAAATGCCGTTCGCTCGTTTTACCGTACACCACAATTTTGAAGTGGAGCGACAGTTTGCCGGGCGTGCTAAAGAAAGCCCAACACGGCAAAATTGAAAATGTTGCAGGCTCGGTTTGATTGAGCCTGTTCATGGACGGTATTAGAAAGTGCAAGTTACCGTCCACGCCCCCTAGCAAAACCCGATCAAAGTTTAAGATACTTTTATTTTCAAATTATAACACGTTTGCATGGCAATGCAGTAAAACATACACTACATATTAACTTAAAATTATGACACACTAAAACTGTTAGTTTAATTAATACAAGGCTACAATTATGTAACCGCCTGTAACTTTAATTGTAAGAACATCAAAACATCACCATAAAAACATGTCTTCGGAGTTTTAACAAGCATTTTAATTGGACAAACAATCCATTAATAATGTTTCGATGTCAACTTTACAATAAATATCAAACGAACAAGCCTATGTGTTTTTGCTATAAGACTTGATAGTCTTGGGTTTTTGTGTTAACATCAACTCAGTTATTAAAGATTCATTCTTTATTTTCTCCATACTTAGTACAAAGAAAAGGATATGAAATTAATTCATTTTGTGATGCTGTAGTTTTGATTTCTAATAATTGAACAAACTGGCTAAATGGTTATAAAACGTAACTATTTAGTTATAAAAAATACATTTCCAGCAATCACACGAGTTCAAAATAATGAAATAATAAATGCAGCAATGAACAGAACATAAAAATATCAGGACATGGTCTGAGGAGCAACAAACAGGATTGTGTCTGAACTCGAATCAGAAATAAACAAAATACTTTTTTTATCTGACTACTTCTGATTATTCTATGTCTGAAATAATTTTCTCTAAATGAACCAGCTGTTTTTGACGATAGCACCTTAAGGTCATTAATCTCTTGATAATTTTCAGTAATTGTCTAAGTATATCAATAACATGTGAAAGAAAAAACAAGATCTGTAATATGTAAATACTTTCTAACGACAACCTTTACATTAACCTAATAGAATGTACTTGGTGTTGCTGTTGATGTTTTCGCTCCGATTACGGCAGCAAAAATCTGAAATAAATGCCAGGTAACTGTAGCAAAATTAGAGTCTTTAAACACTTTTAAAGAATTTTAAGTATCTTCTCGTAGTCCATTTGAAATATATATCATTGTACACGTGCTGGACTGGTCTCCCTGTCTGCCTATATACTCGCCATGACGATGGTCGGCTAGTGTCTTTCTGAAATTATACAACAAAAACGGACATCGAAAAAACTCTATGAGGTGCGAGGGTGGGTTAAAAGCATTTTAATGATGTAAAAAGGTTTAAACTTTAAGTTTTTAAACATAGCGTCAGTAACCTTCTTTGTTGGCTTCAAGATTGCAAAGAAAGAATAACGATCGGTGCTGCCCTTCCCCCGGTCTCCTGTCCCCTTCCCCTATGACTTTGTGTGCCTATTATTCAAACATTTATAAGTTTTCTTTGAATTCCTTATCAGTTACAAATTGTTTGACATTTGGTGATTGACCTGTCCGTGCTCTGTCTTGTGCCCTGTCATGTTTTTGTTTGGGGTCCGCCTGGGCTTCTTGCCGCTGATTCTTGTTGCTGGGTCGTATGGGGGTTGCGTTCATTGAACGCCGCCTTTCCTTGTTGATCTTGTTTATCATATTTTATTGTTTGTGCATTCAAATGATTTTCTCCCAGTAGCAAAAACGTTTTTATTATATCATAATTATTCTAATTTCTTATTTATCTCATTTTCTTTTAGTATATATTATTGATATTTTAAAGCAGCATGCCTTTCCCCTCCAATTTTGAGCACTTGTCTATGTTTAATCACAAATTGATACTATTGTAAAATATAGATATGACGTATAATTTCACGGCGTCTCAACGCCGTGATATTGTGATGGGTAGTTTTCGGTAGCATGGGCAAAAGTCACGTGACAAAATTCCTTTCGATTCTGCAGCCGACATTTTATTGGCTTTTTACGCAATCATTGTACACTCAGCCAATTTCCGTGAAAAGTTACATAGAAACATTTTCCTTTCAAATCATATACATTACAGTATTTTTATCAACACGCGAAATATCAGCGTGATATATTTACACAATTTCGCAAATCCTTTCGACACACTTGAGAAGTTTGAATACTAAAACCCGGATTTCGAATATCGTTGTGGTCTACATTGATACCGTATTTATTCGTTCATTCATTTATATATTTTCAAAATTTTCTTACAAGAAGAAAGTTCACCTGCCATTTAGTATAAGGATAGGTAATGGACTGTTATAAACGATTATCCTATTAATTTTATATATTACGTTTATCTGTTGCACAGAATGGTTGTTTTTACAAGGTGTACCAGTATCCGGATATTGAAAGCTATCCGATTTTCTGCAAAAACTGCTGTAACATGGCCATCTATTTTTTATGAATACTTTACCATAAATTTGCATGGCTTAATAAAACTGAGCCTGCAACATTTCTTAATTTTGATGTTTGGGGTGTTCTTTTGGGTTTCAGGTTTTGTCTATTTTAAGGGGAAGTAACTCATGTTTACTAAATTATCTGTTCTTTTCTGTCTATCTTAGGTTGAAGTTAGGTATTACTTACTATTTTTGTTTAATAAAATTTACCAGTTGTAAGGTATTGATCAAAAGCATAGAGGCCATGATGAGTGAATATTGATATATATTTTTTTACTGGCTTTCCTTAGACCAGATTTTTCTAGTTTGTTCAGTTAGCACATATAGCCCGGGGTTCTATGATATCAAGGTACTTAACGTTTATCGGAAAATATTTAAATATAAATATCATAAGAGAATGAGATTTTTCTTCCATCTTATAAGTGAACCTTTTCCAGAACTGTTTGTCAAAAAAATATTTCAAAAGAACCAATAAAAATGACATTTTTAGAATATTTTCAATGTCTGCCATTTTGGGTAATTTCAGAGGAGGCTACTACGGTATCAAGGTAATCCCCTAAAAAGCAAGTATGGAAGGATAGATGGGTCAAAACTTTCAAGTTAAGTTGTGAAAAACTTCCAACAGTTAACTTGCTATTAAATTAAAACTATATGAACAGACTATATGTCAGTATATGTGTTAATAACATATTTTAATTGACTGCATAAAAACCATTAACTTAATGATTAAGGAAAATGGTAGTCAAATATGAAGGTTTTATAAAATAGTTTTCTTGCCACAAATACTCGTACATTCATTATTCACCAAATTAAATTTATTGGCAGATGAAAATGAATCTAGTGTGCAAGTTTTACAAATATTAGCATCATCATGTGTTGCTTTTACTAGCAGTCACAGAAAATTTAAATACCTTGATATCATAGAACCCTTGATATCATAGGAACCGAGTATACTATAGGTATTCTGCTAGAGGAATATTCTAATCAATATGTGAAATTATTATTTTCTATGTGTTTGTATGTAAATTGCTCATAAAATAACCTTTGGTAAAAATGAAAAGGTAGAATATTTAAGCTATACAACATATGGGTGCTCATTTTAAACACTTGATATATATACAGTTAGTTTTATAGTAAAGTCTAATGAGGGACAGTATTTGTTACTGTAAGAGATATGCATTTAATGGTTAGAAACTCACACAATTTAATCTTTATTATATACTTTTTATTGAGATTTTCTTTACTTTTATACTATACAATATCATGTACATTATAGTTTTCTTTCTACAAGATTATGAATTTCACCCAAACACCAATGTTAATAGGATGTTATATTTATTTTTAATGGAACCTGAGAATTATTTATGTAGTGTTCATACAAGGGTATCATAGTATATGAATATAATGTGTATTTCTGTATTTAAAGACTTACAGTTATGATGGATGAGACTTGCATTTAAATTTATAAATGATAATACATGATCAGTCTACAGGTTAAAGATGTTTATACCCAGTGTTAGCTGGCTAATAATAGTATCTATAACAGAGTTTATATATTATAGTTTTCTTTCTACTAGATTTTGAATTCCATCCATTAGTACCAATGTTAATGTTTGGATTTCATATTTATTTAATAGAAACTGGGAATTATTAATGTTATGTGCATAAATGTATATCTTAGTATATTGATATGATGAGATTTATAATATTTCTGAATTTAAAGAGTTACAGTTATGTCATTATTATTAAAGGGATGATACTTTCATTTAAAGTTATAAATGATAATAGTCATGCATTGATTGAAAATGTCATGAATCTTGGATCCAGCAATATAATTGATAAAGTCTCAAAACAAATCATATTCTGAATAGTTACATTCTATTTTTTTTCTAACATGTGCATAGTTTGAAATGGACAGCTTCTGCCTTATCTATTTGTAATGGAGGGACACCGGTCTCAATCTCCAGGTCTCCTGAGTCAACCCGACAACATACTTTTCATAGAGTAGATTGTTACTTGCCCTTGAATAAATTTGTACACTAAATTTATAGTGGGTGATTTAATGTGCCACATGAAAACCAACAAAGTACAAAAAGTAACCAGGCGCCAGATGAAAACATGAAAATACAATCTACCACGAAGTGGTTCGTTGGTTGCATAATTTTCATGTTTTCGTCCGGTGCCCTTGATGCAAAATACAAATCAGTCTTCATAAAATTTCTTATCATAGAAAAAAGTTTTTTTTTATCTGTACAAAAAGTAGATATTGTACATGAATTAGCACAGTTATGTTCACTTTCAAATTGACCTGTTATAAATAATGGCACAACCAATAACTGTCTAAGCCCATTTTAGTAAAAATAATTATACAATGGTATATAAATTGTTATCTTAATTAAAACTATATGAGTATGTTAGGGTTTTTTTTCTTATTAATATCAATTAAGAATTATTTATCTGTTAATTTAAAAATCTAAATATTTGTCATGGTTTAGAACTGTTCACTATTTAGGGGAGAAAATGTGTAAGTGGCCAGATAGCTCAATCGCTACAGCCGCGGTACATTATTCTGTGGGTCACAGGTTTGAGTTATGGTGAAGCTGAAAGTTTTTCTCATCCTGTGACTGCATATAACCATGAGTTTATTTATTCACTATGCTCTGTAAACATCGGAAATTCAAGGACATTAATCAATATAGTGGAGAAATATGTTGTGGTTTAGAACAGTACTGTTTCATTATTTAAGAGAAAATGTGTAGCCGGCCGGATAGCTCAGTTGGTCTTCTGAAAGTCATGTGTTCGAGTCATGGTCAGGTAGTTTCAGTCAGGGTTTAGAAATGGTTTTGCGACTGGCACATGTTTTATTCATTTAATAAAGTGCATTTAATTTGAAATGGACAAAGGCAGTATTGCATGATACTGTTAGATCTACAAAAGCATTTGATACAGTTGATCACACTATACTGCACATGAAGAAGTTCTTTTCTTTCTTCTTAATGGAACTTCAAGCATCTGTCATATGTAATGACATTCTTACATGGTTCAAGTTTTATCTCTGATAGCAGCTGGTTGATGTGGCTGGTACTCCTTCTACTTCTGCTCTGAGTACCTATGGTGTCCCCCTGATGTTCATTTTAGGTCCTCTTTTATGTCTAATATATGTCAATGACATGTCTGCAACCCTAATTAATAAGCTTTATTATATGCATAGGTACAAGTATCAGACCTGGGAAGAAAAAATATGATTAGATTTTCTTCCCAGGTTCGATACTCGTGCATGTGATTATATGATGATGACTCAGGTATCCTTGTATCTGGTAAAATAAAGTGTCTATTCTTTTTGGTTTAAGTTTCAACTTAAATTGGGCCTAGCCTCCAGGTCACATGAAATGGTACAGCTATAAAGTACACATCTTTTGTTAAGTATTTAGGTCAAATTCTTTTGGCGTCGCCCTTTGATGCTTTGCATCAATTATGCTTTTCTTGTTGCCTTTTTTGAATAATTTCATTTTCTTGCGCAATAAAACATTTTTTTCCCTTAAATGAGACTTGGTTTTCCATATGCGTTTCACAGTAAGCATTTACCATACCAGGTTGTACAATAACTTAATTTGGTCCGTAAATCAGTCTTTTACACAAAGTCTTCTGAACTTCATTCAGAATTCATGTCTCATTATTGTGAGCAAAATTCTGAGTTTCCTTTAGCTATAAGCTGGAAAATGTTTAATTATCCCCCGCCGAAAAGGCGGTTGGGGATATAAAATTAGTCTTCGTCCGTCCGCCTGTCCTTCCTTCAGTCTGTCCTTCCGTCCTCATTTTAGTCCGGACCATATCTTAAAAAGTATTTGAGGTATCAACTTGAAACTTCATAGGTGGATAAATCATATTTAGGAGAAGTGCAGTGCAAAACAATGATGATTCTATCCTACATAATTTTTCAGTTATTGCCCTTTGTTATTTTTCAAACTCAATTTTTGTCCAGAGCATAACTCAAAAAGCCTTTAAGATGGATAGATCTCACTCAGGAGGTGTGCAGTGCAAAAAAGTGATAACTCTACCCCTTCATAGTTTTTGAGTAATTGCCCTTTGTAATTTTGCATACTTTATTTTCCACCTGAGTGGAGCATAACTAAAAAATATCTTTGAGATGTCAACATGAACTTCATCGGTGGATTGATCTTATTGAGGAGGAATGTTGTGCGAAAGAATGATAACTGTACTGATTATAATTTTTTAGTTATTGACATTTGTTATTTTTCATACTTTTTGTCCGGAGCATATCTCAAAAAGTGTTAGAGGTAGATCTTACTCAGGAGGTGATAACTCTACCCTTCATACATGTATTTTTTGAGTTATTGCCCTTGTTATTTTTCATACTAAATTTTTCACCTGAGTGGAGCATATCTCAAAAAGTGTTAGAGGTAACACCTTGAAACTTCATAGGTGGATAGACCTCATTGAGGAGGTGTGCTGCACACAAGAGTGATAACCGAGCGTGCATTATTTTTATTATTTTTCAGTTATTGCCCTTTGTTATTTTTCATACTAAATTTTTGTCCAGAGTATAACTACTGTTGAAATATCAACATGAAACTTCATATATAGATAGATCTCACTCAGGAGGTGTTCAGTGCATAAGGGTGATAACTCTACCCTTCATAATTTTTGAGTTATTGCCCTTTTTAGCTCACCTGACCACGAAGTGGTCATGGTGAGGTATAGTGATGGGGCTATGTCCGGCGTCCGTCGTCGTGCGTCGTTCGTCGTCAACAATTGGGTTGTTAACAGTCTAGCAGTCACAGTTTTGATCGGATCAACATCAAACTTTGTCAGATTGTTTGCCTCAATCAAATACAGATCGAGTTCGAAGATGGGTTATCTCGGGTCAAAAACTAGGTCACAGGAGCTAAAAATAGAAAAAGCTTATTAACACTCTAGAGGCTGCAGTTTTCATCCAAATATTCTGGAAATTTGTCAGGAAGGTTGTTTTGATGATATCTAGGTCAAGTTCGAAGATGGTTCATCTCCGGTGAAAAACTAGGTCACAGGAGCTAAAAATAGAAAAAGATTGTTAACCTCTAACAATTGGGTTGTTAACAGTCTAGCAGTCACAGTTTTGATTGGATCATCATCAAACTTTGTCAGAATGTTTGTCTCAATGAAATACAGATCGAGTTCAAAGATGGGTTATCTCGGGCCAAAAACTAGGTCACAGGAGCTAAAAATAGAAAAAGCTTGTTAACACTCTAGAGGCTATAGTTTTTATCCAAATAATCTGGAAATTTGTCAGGAAGGTTGTTTTGATGATATCTAGGCCAAGTTCGAAGATGGGTCATCTCCGGTCAAAAACTAGGTCACAGGAGCTAAAATAGAAAAAGCTTGTTAACACTCTAACAATTGGGTTGTTAACAGTCTAGCAGTTACAGTTTTGATTGGATCATCATCAAACTTTGTCAGAATGTTTGTCTCAATGAAAAACAGATCGAGTTTGAAGATGAGTTATCTCGGTTCATAAACTAGGTCACAGGAGCTAAAAATAGAAAAAGCTTGTTAACACTCTAGAGGCTGCAGTTTTTATGCAAATATTCTGGAAATTTGTCAGGAAGGTTGTTTTGATGATATCTATGTCAAGTTCGAAGATGGGTCATCTCCTGTCAAAAACTAGGTCACAGGAGCTAAAAATAGAAAAAGCTTGTTAACACTCTAGTGGCTGCAGTTTTCATCCAAATATTCTGGAAATTTGTCAGGAAGGTTGTTTTGATGATATCTAGGTCAAGTTCGAAGATGGGTCATCTCTGGTCAAAAACTAGGTCACAGGAGCTAAAAATAGAAAAAGCTTGTTAACACTCTAGTGGCTGCAGTTTTCATCCAAATATTCTGGAACTTTGTCAGGAAGGTTGTTTTGATGATTTCTAGGTCAAGTTCGAAGATGGGTCATGTTCGGTCAAAAACTAGGTCACAGGAGCTAAAAATAGAAAAAGCTTGTTTACACTCTAGTGGCTGCAGTTTTCATCCAAATATTCTGGAAATTTGTCAGGAAAGTTGTTTTGATGATTTCTAGGTCAAGTTCGAAGATGGGTCATCTCAGGTCTCATGTCCAGTCAAAAACTAGGCCACAGGAGCTAAAAATAGAAAAATCTTTTTAACACTCTAGTGGCTGCAGTTTTGATCCAAATTTCCTGGAAATTGGTGAGGAAGGTTGTTTTGATGATTTCTAGGTCAAGTTTGAATATGGGTCGTGTCCGGTCAAAAATTAGGTCACATTGCCCAAATATGGAAAAATCTTTATAACACACTAGAGGTCACATGTTTGACTCAGTTGTCATCAAACTTGGCCATGATGCTTGTTTAAGACATTGCTTGGATGCGGTTGTGTCAGGTGAGCGATCCAGGGCCATCATGGCCCTCTTGTTTATTTTTCATACTAAATTTTTCACCTGAGTGGAGCATGTCTCTAAAAAAGCTTTTGAAATGTCAATATGAAACTTCATGGGTGGATATATCTTATTAAGGAGGAATGTTGTGCACAAGAATGTTAACTCTACCCTTTATAATTTTTGAGTTATTGACATTTGTTATTTTTCATACTTTTTGTCCGAAGCTTATCTCAAAAGTGTAAGAGGGAATAACTTGAAACTTCATAGGTGGATAGATCTCATTGAGGAGGATTGCAGCACGCAAAAATGATAACCTATCGTGCATTGTTTTTTAATTCAGTTATTGCCCTTTGTTATTTTTCATACTTAATTTTTGTCCCAGAGTATAACTACAAAGGCCTTTGAGATATAACATGAACCATCATAGGTGGATAGATCTTACTCAGGAGGTGATAACTCTACCCTTCATATTTTTTGAGTTATTGCCCTTTGTTATTTTTCATACTAAATTTTTCACCTGAGTGGAGCATATTTCTAAAAAAAAAGCTTGTGAAATGTCAACATAAAACTTCATAGGTGGATAAATCTTATTAAGGAGGAATGTTTGTGCACAAAAATGATAACTTTACCCATTTATAATTTTTGAGTTATAGCCCTCTGTTATTTTTTCATACTTTTTGTCCGGAGCTTATTTCAAAAAATTGTTAGAGGGTTACAACTTCATAACTACAAAAGCCATTTGAAATATCAACATGAAACTTCATAGGTAGATAGATCTCACTCAGGAGGTGTGCAGTGCAAAAGAGTGATGACTCTATCCTTCATAGTTTTTGAGTAATTGCCCTTTGTACTTTTTCATACTTAATTTTTCACCTGAGTTGAGCATAACTCAAAAGGTCTTTGAGATGTCAACATGAAACTTCATTGGTGGATTGATCATATTGAGGAGGAATGTTGTGCGCAAGAATGATACCCTTTATAATTTTTGAGTTATTGCCCTTTGTTATTTTTCAAACTTTTTGTCCGGAGCTTATCTCAAACAGTGTAAGAGGTATTAACGTGAAACTTCATAGGTGGATAGATCTCATTGAGGAGGATTGCAGCACGCAAAAATGATAACCTATCGTGCATTGTTTTTTATTTCAGTTATTGCCCTTTGTTATTTTTCATACTTAATTTTTGTCCCAGAGTATAACTACAAAGGCCTTTGAGATATAACATGAACCATCATAGGTGGATAGATCTTACTCAGGAGGTGATAACTCTACCCTTCATTTTTTTGAGTTATTGCCCTTTGTTATTTTTCATACTAAATTTTTCACCTGAGTGGAGCATATTTCTAAAAAAGCTTGTGAAATGTCAACATAAAACTTCATAGGTGGATAAATCTTATTAAGGAGGAATGTTGTGCACAAAAAATGATAACTTTACCCATTATAATTTTTGAGTTATAGCCCTCTGTTATTTTTCATACTTTTTGTCCGGAGCTTATTTCAAAAATTGTTAGAGGTTACAACTTCATAACTACAAAAAGCCATTGAAATATCAACATGAAACTTCATAGGTAGATAGATCTCACTCAGGTGGTGTGCAGTGCAAAAGAGTGATGACTCTATCCTTCATAGTTTTTGAGTAATTGCCCTTTGTACTTTTTCATACTTAATTTTTCACCTGAGTTGAGCATAACTCAAAAGGTCTTTGAGATGTCAACATGAAACTTCATTGGTGGATTGATCTTATTGAGAAGGAATGTTGTGCGCAAGAATGATACCCTTTATAATTTTTTGAGTTATTGCCCTTTGTTATTTTTCAAACTTTTTTGTCCGGAGCTTATCTCAAACAGTGTTAGAGGTATTAACGTGAAACTTCATAGGTGGATTAAATCTCATTGAGGAGGAGTGCGGCACACACCTACCGTGCATTATTTTTCAGGTATTGCCCTTTTTTTAATTTTCATACTTAATTTCGTCCAGAGTATAACTACAAAAGCCTTTGAGATATCAACATGAAACTTCATATGTGCATAGATCTCACTCAAGAGGTATGCAGTACACAAAAATGATAAATTATTCTGCTCTACTACATATGCATGGCTCTTGTAACAAGTAACATTACAATACTTAAAAACCTTCTTAACAAGTTAACCTGTCAATTAAACTCAATGCTATTTGGAGATACCTTAACATTATACTTAACTGTTTTTTTTGTGTGTATTTTTTTCTTTTTTTCGCCGTGACAATCACATTGCTGCATTTCCCAGCAATTTTTTACTTGTTGTTACCTTTATTTATTGTTTGTGAAATTGAGTTTGTTAAATTTTATTATGTGCATCTGTCTCGTAAATAGGAAATGACAACTGTAATGCTGGGTACATTATTCGGTTTTATGCATCTCTTTATTGATGAAGATAAGAGAAATAGTACCAGAATATCTTGCAAAATCAAAGTGTTTAGACTTTCAAATGAGATTCTATTTGCATGGACTGTCTATAAGATACATAATTCGCAAATGTAACACGGCATACTTCATCAATCACATACCAGTACTGACACACGTTTTGATAAAAGAAGTCATATACATAATCAACTGAACAGATTTAACATTTTTCGGACAGAATACAAAAAGAAACACAACACATTTATAGGTTATGACTTATGCCCTATTAAAAACCTTGTTCTCGGTGGAGGGGGTTAATAGAGAAGTCTTTAAATTTTATTCATTTTATGTGCCAAAACATATGTATTTGAGTGTTTCTCTGTCAATTATTTAGTGTGCAAAACAACAATAAAGCTCCAAATTATAATAAAGTAAGCTTGAAAGCATGTGAGTACTACCTATTTGCTTTAAGAAGTAAAGATATTACTTTATGTAGAAACTGGTATAACATTTGGTTTTGAATTGTCACTTATGTGTCAGTCTTTCACTCTAAAATATAAAATAAATTTTGACGTTATGAATAGTTAGAGTAACTATTATCGTATCTACAGGTTAAATAATTATTTTCATGATTGCATTGTTCTTTTCGTTTCTGCTTTAAATATTTCTTTTTTTTCTTTTCATTTAGTTCTGACGTAATGCATCTCCCAGTTCTAGCTGTCATTTGAAAATGGCGTATTTTTCTTAGAAACGTTGTGTTGCACTTTATTTTCTAATTGACATTTGATAAATAAATTGTATGGCTCGTTGATGTCAGACAAACTTGCACAATATAATTCCCTCACGCTTAACTAGATGACATTAAGTGTATTGTTAAGAACGTGCTCAAGCTTCATTAGATAGTCGTTTGTGCCTTTTTAAAGTACAGAAATAGATAAATATACTTAATATTTCGGGGAAAAAAAGGAAACGACAAATTACTATTACTATACAGTTGTCCTTTAATCTTGTGCTAAAATGTGTTTTGGCATGACTGTTATAACTT